>NC_133382.1:27583928-27866316 GCF_049309525.1 Garra rufa | reverse complement strand
CGGCGTCATCGTCCGGCAACGGCCCTATCGAGTCCCCGAGGCCCGCCGGCAAGCTATAGAGGAGGAAATCCAGAAGATGCTCAAGCTGGGGGTAATTGAGCCATCCCGGAGCCCTTGGTCCAGCCCGATAGTCCTGGTCCCGAAGCTGGATGGCACCCTCAGATTCTGCAACGACTACCGGCGCCTGAATGAAGTCTCCGACTTTGACAGTTACCCCATGCCCCGGGTGGATGAGCTCCTGGAGCGCCTGGGAAGGGCCCGGTACATCACGACCCTCGATCTCACGAAGGGATATTGGCAAGTTCCACTCTCCGCCGACGCCAAGCCAAAAACCGCCTTCTCCACTCCGTCAGGCCACTGGCAGTACCGGACCCTTCCCTTCGGCCTGCATGGCGCTCCAGCAACATTCCAACGTCTAATGGATGTCTTACTCCGGCCCCACCAAGCCTACGCCGCTGCGTACCTGGACGATGTGGTAATCCACTCGGAGGCATGGGAGGACCACCTTGAACGGCTGAAGAGGGTGCTATCTGAGCTTCGTCGGGCTGGACTGACAGCCAACCCCCGCAAATGCCACCTTGCCTTGAATGAAGCGCAGTACCTGGGTTTCACCATTGGAAGAGGTCTCGTCAAGCCCCAAGAAAGGAAGGTGAAGGCCATCTTGGACGCCCCGAAGCCACAGAGCAAAACCCAGGTACGTGCCTTCTTGGGGTTGGCTGGTTACTACCGTTGTTTTATCCCCAGCTTCTCCTCTATAGCAGCCCCTCTGACAGACCTGACCAGGAAGGGGCAGCCCGAGCGAGTACGCTGGACCCCGGAAGCGGAGCAGGCCTTCCAGGAGATCAAGCGGGCCCTGACGACCGAGCCCGTCCTGCGGGCCCCAGACTTCAGCTGCCCCTTCCTGCTCCAAACGGATGCTTCGGACACGGGATTGGGGGCCGTGCTCTCCCAAGTCCAGGAGGGAGAGGAGCATCCGGTCGTACACATCAGCCGCAAGCTGACCCGGGCCGAGAGGAACTATGCTGCCGTGGAGAAGGAAGCACTCGCCATCAAGTGGGCAGTCCTGGAGCTAAGGTATTACCTCTTAGGCCATAAATTCACTCTCTTCACAGACCATGCGCCCTTGCAGTGGATGGCCCGGGCCAAGGACACAAATGCCCGGGTCACGAGATGGTTCCTGTCGCTCCAGGACTTCCACTTCGATGTGCGCCACCGGGCCGGTTCCAACAACAACAACGCCGACGGTCTCTCTCGGTCCTGGGCGGCTTATTCAGGTCTGTCGGGGGTCACTCCCCACCCACCTCCTGTCTCCCCTTTCTGTTTCACCTCCAGGACCAGGACGTCGCTTGGGGGGGGGAGTGTGACGGGCTCACCAAACTCTTGTCTTGTTGTTGTTGTTCCCCGCCCAGCCACAATATATATAGACCACAAAACCAATACCAAGTCGAGGGTCGGGGGTCACATATGTTAAGAAAAAAAATATTATTTGCCTTTATTTATAGTCTGTATTATATGTTTGTACAAGCTCTTAATATATTGCAGGTGTTTTACAATCAAGCCTATAAAGCTTTGTTGACTCTTTAAAAAGGGAGGGAAAGAGACTGCTCTAACCCATTAAACACTTTAGGCAGGTTTCTTTTCTTGAGTTACATTTATGTTTAAAAAAGAATTTAGTATATGTGACCCTGGACCACAAAACCAGTCTTAAGTAGCATGTGTATATTTGTAGCAATAGCCAAAAATACATTGTATGAGTCAAAATGATTTTTGATTTAGATTTAGATTTTTTGCACCCTCAGATTCTAGATTTTCAAACAGTTGTATCTCGGCCAAATATTGTCCTATCCTAACAAACTATACCTTAATTGAAAGCTTATCTATGCATCTATGCAACTCTAAATTTCTTCTCGATTGCAAATATTGACCTTTATGACTGGTTTTGTGGTTTAGGGTCACATATATAAAATGGGCTGTTTAACAAGGCTACATCATACTGTACAATCAATACAGGAGAGATCTCAGAGAGGACAGGTCGACCTTACAAATGACATCACACCGGCCTCGCTACTTGGTGTTTCTGTCATTGCGGCTCTTGAGAAAATTATTGTAAAGAAACTGACTTACCGGACAACAGATAGTAAATTGCATTATGTAAATCAACAACTGGGTTACAATACAAAAAACAATCGTGTAATTAATGTTGTCAAGGAAAAGTGTTCTTACCTGTCGTGGAAAGCACAGTGCTGGCGAAGAAGAGCGCTGATGTGAAATCCCAGTTCCAGTTAGTGGACGCATTATTGAGAACCGACACTCCGTAATTACTCGCCTCTAAAGCTCTGGTGAGAAACTCCTCCAGTCTTTCTTCGGACAGACATTCATTATCCTCTAGAAACTGCTGCTTCACGCTCCGAAGCTCTTGCCGAAGCTGCTCTTCATACGGCAGTTCCACCGCGGAAAACACTAAAGCCCCGAATATCAGATAGAACACATACGCCAATACCAAGACGAAGAAATACCACGTAGACCTGTAACCTTCTATGACACGCACACACGAACTTCCAGACAGACACTGAAGCATTGTCTCCGCGGCAAAATAGGTGGGATAAATAATACAAGTAGTTGAATTACAGGAATACACTGGTTTCCTACAAATAACAGAGAGCAAACACTTGCACAGCTGTCTTTAAGTTATAATTTCCTGTTTGTCCTCTGCCGGTATTGCGGAGCTGATGTGACTAGATGATTAGAAGCTGCGTTTACTAATCGTACTATGGCGAAGGGTTTTATTAATATTCATGAATTCACCATTCGCCTGTAGAAGGTGACCATGCAACGTCAGCGCTACCTAATCAATATTTATGAAATTTGTAAATATTTATAAAACAGTGCATCGCCATTGGATGGCGACAACGAGCGTCAGCGTTCTCTAATTAATATTCATGAGATAGCCTTCGCCGTAGTAGGATTCATATTTTTGCGTCAGTCTCATGACGTCTTGTTCCTCCACGCCTCACCTTACGCAGGTCAGCTCTATTCATTGCATTTATGACGGCAGGGCGCACCCAGTAAGGTACACCTAAGAAATTTGCGTTTAAAAGACAGATACAGTTAAGGAGCTGTTTTAAAGAGGATACTATAATACCTGAAAGCCCCATTAGGACCAGCAGCTTTAAAGTTATACATATTCTGTTACCTGGTAAAACAGGTTTAACTAGGTGGCGATTGGATGGTCTTATGGGATGACACAAGATTAGAAAGTGACCTTCCCATGCTTCCTCGTGTGTATCAAAAATCTTTTACTGTATGTGTGTAGCAATGGTTATGTATAGCCAAAACTGGTCTGGTTTCTGTGAAGGATGGCTGTGAAGTGGTCTGTCTGCATTTTAGAGTTCAGTGACTTGTTATCAAATGATCAATAAATGTAAATGAAGCCGGAGTACTAAAGCACCATATAAAAGTCCCTACAACTGCATTTCAAATGTCTTGAAGCCTTAGCTGTGTAACAAACAAAATGTAAAGTCATTATATAATAACAGTCTTCTAAACTCAAGAACAAATCAGTTTGATTCACAAATGAATCCTTTAGACTGGTTTTGTTATTCAGCTGATTCATTAAAATATTTTACTCAATATTTGAGTAAAATGTTGGTGTTTTGTAACAAATCATTTACAAAACATGAACATGCAGTGATTGAATTGTTACTTTTTTTATTCAGACATATTCATTACCAGTCTGAATGATTCATTTGTGAATCAAACTGATCTTGTTTATGAGTCTCAAGAAAAGGATGGATGTGAAAATTTTCAAAGAATCATGATGTAATTTAGTCCTTTACTCACAAAAAGCTACTGTATGACTTGAGAGCACAAAGAATGTAGCACATAAGTTGCAACAATCACTTTTATGATAATTATATGATACTTTTTTGTCATGTTGGAGCTTGACAGTCCCTGTTCTCATTCACTTCACTTCAAAATTCTCCTTGCGTGTTCCACGATGGAATTAAACTTATGTAACTTTAGAACAATATGATGATAGCCTTTCCATTTTTTGTGAACTACCCCTTTAACTCATCATGTTGTTTGCATTATGACAGTTTTAAAAGCATCACTCCACCCTGTGCACAGGCATTACACAGCAGGAGATGATTATCTCAATAAACAGGTCTGTGCACATTTTATAGCACAAGCTGCTGATGCACAATAGCATGCCGTGGTTACATCTGAGCTCATCAGACTGCTTATGTGGATGGTGTCATACTTGTTTGTTAACTTACTCACTTTCTCTTTAAACTTTTACTATATTAATGTGTTTTACAATCTCTTGTCCTCATTTTGTTTTAATGCCAGATTTCCTAAGTGGCTGGACAGCTTGATGTGACAGCTGTACTTCCTGTGCCTCTTGCCATTCTGCAGTTTTGCTGCATCACTGGATGACTATATGCTTCATTCTTGGTATTGAACAGAAGTCAAACTGAGAGAGCTTCCTTTTTATATTCTGTTCTGCTCCTTTGGGTTATTTCTGGATGACTGAGTGAAATATGAGACCTCTGGCCAAACCTGAGCACCAATAGTCAAGGTTGTTGCTCTCACACAGAGGCACAAGGCTGTGACAGAGCAAATGTTATTGTTACACTATAAATGACATGTTAAAGCTAATCTACTATGACATTTATTGAAGTAAAAGTCACTGACAATAAGATTAAAAGGCTGTTATGTTGTCTGCTGCAAATAAGATATTCACTGATAATCTAATAGGCTGCATAATAAAAATAGACCTGAATTCCTAAGGTGCAGTTTACTCAGAACAAGTTTTTGCCTTTAAAAATGTGAGAGACAGGGCAATGGAATAATAATAATAACTCTTAAGTATAGATTTTAGATTTCTTTTTTTAAAGCTTAATCCACCTTTTCCCATAAGAGTGGGCATGGCCATTTGTAAATCATATGGGTGTGGCTTCCAGTCTGCGCCCAGCTATTTTTAGCTGTACAAAACAACTCGTTTTGCTGCTTAATATTACAAATTAGTGTCTTACCATATTATTTTAACGTATTACCTTAATTATGAGCATAGACCCATAATTATGACCCATAGGCTTGCTTCCGCATTAAAGAATAAGGTGGATAAATTTTTACTTTTAGAATGCTGTGTCCATACGCAAAACGCTGCAAAATTATGCAAATGCAACAAGCAGGGTGACATAAAGAAACAGTGCAGTTGAATGCTAAAAATGTCTGTTTTCACAACACGTCATCAATCGGCCATATTAGCCGCACACACTTAGCATAAACAATGCCACTGAACTGAACTCGCATATTTGCTGATTATTGCTGTTGAAAATGCCCAATTATTGTCATGTTTTGGGTGAATTACCAGCGCTCTCTCCAGTCTCAGGTCCCTGCCGAACCTGAGACTCGAACCTGCAACCTTTGGGTTACAAGTCCATCTCTCTAACCATTAGGCCACGGCTGCCCCAAACATGCACTGACTGATCTTAAAATATGTCAAATCACTTTGTCTCAAGATGCACAACAGTATTGTTATTATTTAAGGTATATTTATAAAAACTACTTAAATGTCCTAATTAAATATGGCCTAATCCTGGTTTAACCTAAACCCTGTCTGTGAAACCGGGCCTTGGAGTACTATAGACTGCCAAAAGGTATAACAAATCAAAGAGAAGAGTAAAAAAACTGTCTGAGGAACTAAAGGCATTTGTGGTTGGCCAAACTAAACCAGGATTTCCAGGGCAAGAGTCTTGACATTCGTGTTTGTTCTTATCCGGTCATATAAGTGAAATATTGGGCTATTATCTTAATGAATACTGCTTGTACGTTTCTTTATCAACTTTTAACTTTAGTATGTCAAAATATTGTGCCCTGTCCTGCTTAAGTCCTTTTTTATATAATTAAGCAACTTCCACATGTTATTTTGGTTCAGTGGTTTAGAAAGCATAAATTAGCAGAACAACGTATTCAGTAGTACATTAACATGTGCAAACCATGCTGTTGTTTACATCCGAGTATGGTCGTGCATCCGGGTAACTGACCAAATCGTGCATAACGCCAGACGCATAGTAATGGAATGGAAAAAGCATTAATAAAACCTAAACAACTTGAGCTGTGCATTTTTACACAATGGGAATATTGGGAATATTTTACAATATGTCATGGGAGGCGGGCACAAAGGTCAAACACATCCGTCTAGCTCATGTTTACACAGAAAAACAAAGAAAAAACAGTGCAGTGGAATGCGAAAACGCTTTCTTATGTGTGAACGTTCCCTATAGTATTGCAGAACATGTTGAGCCATAAACACATTATACATTAAAACGACATACCTGCCAAAATTCAGATTACTGGTTCACCAATTCTGTGAACGAACGTCAAATTACTGGAGTTGATCTCACCAGTTCTATTAGGCGATTGCATTATTTTGGGTACGATCCTTTTAAGACCACCAGAGGGTACTGTGACTCCAAAAACGAGAAAAATACCCTTTTATTTTTGTAGAGTTGTGGTGTTTCAAGGGTCAGATGCAGGCTGTGGAAAAGTGTCTGAAACCTGGTCTGCTTATTCTCCACACCATGTTTTTGAAAGCATAGCAAACTCTTTCAGTCACCTTAACACTTATATTTGCATTCCTGTACTGTGAGTGAAACAAAAAAATAGCAGTTTAACATGCCACATCTGTAGAGTTATAGTCTTTTAAACTGTGTCTAGAAGACTGTCAATCTTACACCTGGGTATAATTTATCGTTACTGTTTCATGGCCGCAGACCTTTGATGTTTCTCTGTCTACTGTACTTCTTCGCCTGCTGCGGTGAGTGTTATATTTTAAAAGCTTGTGATTTCCATGTTTAGCCACTTTGAATACATAGGAAGCTGTCTGTTATGTGTTTTGAATGGTTGGGTTGTGTACTTTCTGTTTTACAAGGCTACCATTAGGTTATCGTCTAGCTTGTTTAAATAAGGAATGCTATTTCCATTACTCACTTGTGCCTTAATATTTTTCAGATCTCGTAAAGACTTGCGATATTTCCTACGTCAAAGGGAGGACGCAGAATGAAGAATAATCGGTGGCTTTGTCAACACCGTTGATCTACACCTGTGTGCATAAAAGAATGGCAGAGAAGCATAAATGGTTCAAAGCATTCCAACTTGGTTTTAGTGCTTCACAGAAGGCCTTTTTCTTCCAGTTACTGGCTTAAGGGAAAGACAGATGAAACGTCAGCACGCACATAGGGATTAAATGTCCTGTTTTTTGAAAACAAGAACTTCCCCAAATCCACCATGAGGTTGCTTCATAAATCAAAGAAGATCATGTTGTTGGTCTCCACCTAAACTTGTCTTTAGTCTATCATTTGTCTTTTGCATGGCACAGCCTGCTTTTATTATTCGCTGTAACCATGGCATAGTCCCTCAGACAGGAAGCGAACACGTGCAGAGATCTCCAGCCAGAGTCAACTTTCTGTTTCAATGGTTGGCATTTGTGTTTGGGTTGTTTTTGTCCGCCCCCTGTTGTTGACCAGTTCCCAGGCTTATGTTGCAATAGTGCTGAAATTAAGATCAGGACAAATTTGACAGCTGGCCTCAGTTTGTCATTCTGTTGTGACGCACAAGCGCCCTGACGCCATGTGCCCGCCAGGCAGCCGCTTGTTAGCCGGGTTGCGTGCTTTGGCAGGAGCTGCCATTCAGCGTGTATGTTCTCAGCTGTATTTTTTAGGGCACGTCATTGATTGGGCCCACATGCAGCATATACTTGCATATGTTTCAGGTTGAGTGCAGGAGAAGCCTCCTGGCCCAACAAGTTCTGCAGTTCACATTGGACATGTAGGCTGGAGTCCGGACACGGAAAAGACATCCCTGCCGGCATCTGGAAAAGCCATTCCTGCCGACAGGTCCACCCCACACTTGCTCTTATGCTGGGTCTAGTCCATGAAGAGCTGTGGTGAGCACACTGCATTCTGTAGACTCCTCTGAGAATAAAGTCTGCATTACCTTCCCTGATTTATATCGCCCTTTTTTAAGGCCACTGGCAGAAAACTCAGTGGCATTCTTGTATGCAGTTTCCTGTGCAGTTAATGTTAGAAAGACTAAATAAAGAATAACAAAATGAGAAAGTAACTTTTGGTTTCACCACTTTAACCCCGATAATCCATGTTCATTAGGGTATATTTCAGGCTATTTTGCTTGTACTTTTTTGTTGTTGTTTTTTTGTCCACTGACAAAGAAATGATAAGTCTATAATTTTAATTGTAGGTTTATTTGAACAGCGAGAGACAGAATAACAAAAAAAAAAAAAAAAATCCATTTAAAAAAAGTAATAAATTGATTTGCATTTTAATGAGTCAAATAAGTATTTACTTAGTACTGGCAAACCCCTTTTTGGCCATAACAGAGGTCAGACTTTTCTTAAAGTTGGCCACCAGGTTTGCACACATCTCAGAAGGGATTTTGTCCCACTCCTCTTTGCAGATCCTCTCTAAATCATTAAGGTTTTGAGGCTGACGTTTGGCAACTCAAACCTTCAGCTCCCTCCACAGATTTTCTATGGGATTAAGGTCTGGAGACTGGCTAGGCCACTCCAGGACCTTAATGTGCTTCTTCTTGAGACACTCCTTTGTTGCCTTGGCCGTGTGTTTTGGGTCATTGTCAAGCTGGAATATCCATCCACGACCCATTTTCAATGCCCTGGCTGAGGGAAGGAGGTTCTCACTCAAGATTTGACAATACATGGCCCTGTCCCTTGTCCCTTTGATGCAGTGCAGTTTTCCTGCCCCCTTAGCAGAAAAACACCCCAAAAGCATGTTTCCTCCTCCATGTTTGATGGTGTTCTTGGGGTCATAGGCAGCATTCCTCCTCCTCCAAACACGGTGAGTTGATGCCAAAGAGCCTAATTTTGGTCTCATTTGACCACAACACTTTCACCCAGTTCTCCTCTGAATCATACAGATGTTCACTGGCAAACTTCAGACGGGAATGTACAGGTACATGTGCTTTCTTGGGTAGGGGGACCTTGCAGGCGCTGCAAGATTTCAGTCCCTCCCTTCAGTCCCAACCAATTGTTTTCTTGGTGACTATGGTCCCAGCTGCCTTGAGATCATTGACAAGATCCTCCCATGTATTTCTGGGCTGATTCCTCACCGCTCTCATGATCATTGAAACTCCATGAGTTGAGATCTTGCATGGAGACCCAGACCGAGGGAGACTGACAGTTATTTTGATTTTCTTCTATTTGCGAATAATCGCACCAACTGTTGTCACCTTCTGACCAAGCTGCTTGGCGATGGTCTTAGCTGTCTGTCCGTCTATCGTTTTGAATGAACTTAAGTGTTTTTTTAATGTTTGAATGGCTCAAAAGAGTAATTTATACATGAACTAGACTACACTGTTCACTATATGCTGTTGATTCACTAAAAAGAATCAGCTCATAACAGTTGTTTGTTTGTGAATCAGACTACACAAGATTACATTATATATTACTGCGTGATTCCCCCAAGGATAAATCAATAAAAGGTTAGCACTGATGTCACGAGTTGGTCAGTTACTCGAATGCACAGCCATTTTGGCGATACTTGGATATAAACAACAGCATGGATTGCACGGTTAATGTACTACTAAATACGTTGTTCTGCTAATTTATGCTGTCTAAACCACGGAAAAAATGTGTGGAAGCTGCTAAATCATAGGAAGGACTTAAGGAAGGACTTGGTAAGCAGGAAAGGGACAATATTTTGACAAACTGAAGTTAATAGGTGGTAAAGATACGTACAAGTAGTATTAATTAAGATAATAGCCTAATATTTCACCTTCCTGACCAAAAATGATAAGAACAAACATGAATGCTGTCAAGATTCTTGCCCTGTTCAGTTTGGCCAGCCACAAATCCCTTTTGTTCCTCAGACAGTATTTTGCATGTGTTTTTTAATCTCACATTTTAATTCAGATGGCAAACTTTGGTAAATATGACTTATTTTGTCACAGGTGTAGATTCAATAGCGATTTAGATTTAGTAGCTGAAGCACAAGCTGTGCACAGTATAAAAGACTGGGCTTGAAATTTTATCAGTATTGAGATTAAAATGTTTTCACATAAAGATTTAAAAGATCCCCTAAAGGGAACATGGAGATATTTTTCAGTACATATTATATTTCAAAGCTGTTGTTTTCTTTTGCTAAAGCAAAAGTATTGCGTTCGCCCAGAAAGCTCTCTTGCAAAACATTTGCTTTTACTTGCAAAAGCACTGAAATATTTTTTTTTCTGCCACTGCATATTATTTTCATAGGAAAAGTTTTGCAAGCGTAATGCAAAGTTTCTCAGGGAACTGCAAAAGCACTGAAATCCTGTCAATTTTTTTACCTTTACCATGTTGCTTTCGTAGCTCCAAACGTGATTAATTTTAAAAAATATATTTTTATAAAGTCCTATCTATTATTTCTGACTACTGGCTTTTAAATATGGCTTTTAACATATTATAATAAATAAGACTTGAGGGGAGGAGAATTTTACTCTTTTAAACAGAAGACTTCACAGAGCTTTGCCCATTAAGTTAATAACTCTTAACGCTTTAAGAGCCTGCTTTATGTAAACCTTTCCTAATTTAATCTGCCACCTTATTTCATGACCTCAACACCATTTTTTGGTGTTTTGAGTGCAAAGCTAATAGGCTTTACCTCTCAGACAGATGATTGGCTTGGTACACAGAAATGTGAAAGTGGCTGGTGTTTGAAAAGTGCTGAACTTCCTCCATGAGCTCATCTCATGGCCAGCATGTGGCAAAATTAATATCCTCTTGATCTACCCTGAATTATACATCAACAATTTGCCATGCCTCTGTACGACAACTGAAAAGATGCATCTGTAATTTGCTCTGAAATGAATACTCGGTCTTGTGGTCCCTCTATTTTTTCAAATATTGAAACTGGCACCCTTGCAGAACTAATTCATCTTTATTTGCCTGCCAATAGTGAAGTCAGACTGGTGTCTTTGATTAAGTTGTTTGCACTCACATCAAACGCATTTAAAATAAGCGTGTTACTTTTGCTGATGACTTACACCTTCATGTGAATGAATGAAACAGACTTTTCCATGTGGTTCTTTAATGAGCTGAAGAGATTTTTGGAACAAGCCATTTTAAATCGGCATCAAACTCCCTTGGTCCTAAAGAAATGAGAACGGCATGTATTTGGACACTGAATCTTGACTAAGGCTAGTTTAGATGTCAACACGAGAAGCAGTTTTGCTAACCATTGGATTAAAGTACAAACAACAATTTTTATCTCCTTCCCCCTTTCTGCTTTTATATCTTACACAAAAATATAGTCCCTTGTGTCAGTAAATATTAGTGAATGTAGGTTAACAATGGCCGGTCTTTGTTTCTCTACTTTTTGTGAAGATGTTTAGATAACGTGAATTCGTTCAGACGTTTCTGGGTCAAAAGATTTGTTTAACCTGCAAAACTGTTGTGATATGTGCAGACATTTGCTTGAAATAACCTTAGACCTAAAGGACAAATATGCAGATGAGTAAGCCAATGTAATTAAGCATGTAATAGCCATACAGTGTGATTAGTGAGAGCTCAACCATTGTTGTGACAGTTCAGTTCCTTTGCTCTATGGGTGTCTACAAAACAAGCTGTTGTTTTTGGCCACAACATGAGTATCTGTTAGATGAACCAAGAGTCACATAGCGGAACATGTGTGAAAGACATTTGGTCTGTTAACTATCACTAATAACTGCCAATATTAAGACAACTGATTTGTTTTTGAAACCAGGGTTCAAAATGTCTTTTATGGACGGAAAGATTCAGAAGCAATGGTTTAAACTTTAAAAAATCGTAATGATGGATTTGTTTCTTACAAACACGCTTTTTTGCTTCACAAGACATTCATTGATAGACTGAAGTGTTGATTATTGTGACGTTTTTTTCCAGCTGTTTGGACTGTCATTCTGAAGGCACCAATTCGCTGCAGAGGATCCTTCTTCAAATCAATAAATCGTTTCGATGAAGAAACAAACTCATCTACATCTTGAAAGGCATGAGGGTGAGTACATTTTCAACTTATTTTGGGTGGACCATTCCTTTCAGAAACTGTTATGTTCTTTCGAGGAAAACACATTAACATTCTTACATTGTGCGTTAATTAGTTAGTTCATCATCCAAATATTGAGGTCACAAAAAAAAAAAAAACTCGGCGGCCCACATTACATCACTTTTATGTGTTTTATGTAATCACTGCATCTGTTATGTGGTCACTGCAGATGATAGAGTAGTTCGTAAACTTTAAACTTTGCCCCCCAATTTCCATAAAAGATCTTTTACTGTGACACAGGCCCATCCTGCCACATATGGCAGGCTTGTGTTTTGAAAGAAGAATTATAAAAACATGGAAAATGGAAAACGTGTTCTTATCCGCCTGCTTGGCCTCGGCAATTTTCTTCCAAAACAGGATGAAAGTAATATTTTAAGAAATGATTGTAATTAATGAACTTTGCAGATAGTCTTTTGGGGTCTTGAGAGGAAATGCTCTGTTCAGATGGCTGCATAGTAATGTTCAGAAACAGCCCTGGACCGCTCTACTCACCGTAGCCCATTAGTCATCTATATTTGACCCCTGCTGGAATAAGAATGACAACAGTAGACAAAATAATTTCAAAAACATACTCATGTGATAAAAGAGTTCTCATCATTCTTTCTGCACACTTTTGACCTGAAACAATATTTCTAGGCCAGTTTCCCATTTTTTAGGACTGTGTGGGTTTATGGAAATTGTTGTGTTTCAGTAGTTAGGCTTTGCACTCACATGCCATGTCACACAATAGGAGATAAAGGTGAGACGTCTGACCCATCAATTATATCTCCTTAAACAATATTAAGTTTAGAAACCTCAGACTTGCCTTTAGCAAGTGCCTTGTGAATTAGAGGTCTGCATTCCCGCGGCTCTCCCGCGGGAACCGCGGGACCCGACCAGAATTCATGCGACGCGGGAATAAATTTCCAAATAAAAGCGGTTGCGGTAGGTAACTCCGGTGTAATTTGAACGGGAGCGGGCGGTAACAATATCCCGTTCCCGACGTATTTTCTGAACAGCAAATCTGAGCTTTACTCATTTTTATCGAGCACCTGTCGGCTACAGCCTGCGCTGATAACTGTTATGCACTCGCTGCACTCATGGACCAGTGCTTTCTGCGTCATGCATTTTATTGGCAAGGTCTCATAGGCGCGGAAAGTGGGGGTACTGATGGTGTTTTTCTGTGGGCAAATGCTTATCAGCGTTACTCCAGAGCGCAAAGCCACGTTTGGAGTGCCACAATCTTCATAAAGTTATGCTGACTGATTTTTCGCAATCCGTGTGGTTGTTAACTCCTGACCCAAACCCGTCTTTTTTCCGCTTTGCCAAAACAACTTATACTACTACGGCAATTAAAACAATTCAGTTTTGTATGTAATGGAAAAGTGGTTATAATTTCGTTTCTTTTTTATTAAGTTAATTTAGAAAAAAGCGTTTGGAGCATTTTATGTTCGTTAAACGTAAGCTTTTTGTTTCTTAAAGAAACGACCAAGCGGAGTTGACTGTGTTTGAATTTGACTTCTCAAATCACGAGTTGGCTACATATATAGATATAAATAATAATATATAAATGTGCGCTATTTGGCGCATGTCTGTGCGGAGAGTGGAAGCTAAAATGCATTTAGGCTCAAGCGCGATCAGTTACATTTTTTTTCAGTGTAAACTATTTAACCGTTGTTTTTGTCAGACATGATAAATATATATAGAAAGCTTTAAATTAGTACTTAACGAAATAAAACAAATCGAAAACAAAAACTCTTTTATTATGCAGCTAATCTGTAAAGATGAATTTCTCTCTAAAGGTGCGTCCAATGAGGAGATGGATGAGGAGGATCGTTAAAAACTCAGAAAACACTATAGTTTATAAATAAATAATTAAAATATCTCCTTACTATTTCACAGTCATGTTGATTATTTTTGCTGGTGCTTTGTGGCAAGCTTTTATCACCATTGAATGTATAAAATATAATTGTAGCCCGCATTTGATCTATGACGGGGTGAAATACAGGGCTGTAATATACGTCTTAACAGTGGAACATGGAAATATAATAGATGTACTGCGAAAAAAAGTTTTATAAACTCGATATTGTTTCCTGATGGTTAAATGTGAGATTCTGGAAACGAGAACTAATTTTAGCGGGAACGGTGGGGTCGGGAAGAAAATTATTCTAAGCGGGCAGCGGGTGAACAAAGTGTGAATATATAGCGGGAGCGGGTGGGTGCGGAATAAAACCTCGCGGGAGCGGGCGGGAGCGGGACTAGAAAAGCAGTCCCGCGCAGACCTCTATTGTGAATACCTCTTAATTTTTTTCCCATGTTTTGTTAAGTTGCTGCCTTAAGTTAAACTGCTTTAAGTTACTTTTTTCCACATCAATCTACACTCCATACACCATAATAGCAAAGCAAAAAACAGGTTTTTAACATCTTTGCCAATTTGTTACGAATAAAAAACCTAGTGATTCCATTGCATAAGTATTCATACCCTTATCTGGGACATGTAGCTGAGGAGCATTCATATTGCTTGTAGATCTTACACTTCGAGTGAAGTTAATCTGTGGTAAATTCAAAATGAATGGGTATGATTTGGAAAGGCACACACTTGAGGTAAATGCCCTTAGAGCTAGAAACAGGATTGCCTCAAGCCACACATCTGGGGAAAAGTTCAGAAAAAATTCTGCTGCATTGAAGGCTCACAGAAGCATGCCCTTAATGGAAGACGTTTTAAACAAACAGGGCTTTTTCTGGAGCTGGCATTTCTGGCCAACCTGAGCAATGAATGGAGAATGCACCTAAAGAACTCTCAGACTGTGAGAAACAAGATTCTTTTGTCTAATGAACTTCAATTCCAAGCATCATGCCTGAAGGAAACCAGGCACTGCTCATCACATGCAGAGTAGCATCCCAACAGTAAAGTGTGCTGGTAGCAGCCTCATGCTGTGGGACCGAGGGACTCGTCAGAGTAGAAAGAAAACTCATTGCACCAAAATATTGAGATAGCATAAATGAAAATCCAGTCCAGAGCATTCAGAACCTCAGACTGGGCAGAAGGTTTACTTTCAAACAGGACAATGACCCTAAGCACACAGCAAGAGTGTCTTATAGACAACTCTGTGAATGTCCTTGAGTGGCCCAGCCAGAGCCTGGGTTTGAACCCAATCACAGAGCTTGAGAGGTGAACAGGGGATGAGAAGAATGGCAGACAATTGCCAGATGTTAAAGTGCAAAGCTTGTTGCATCATACACAAAAAGATTTGAGGCTGTAAAGGTGATTCAACCAAGTACTGACATAAGGGTATGAATACATATGCAAAGTACTTATTTCAGCGTTTTATTTTTAGTCATTTGACGAAGTTGTGGTAATTCCGTTTTTGCTTTGTCATTATGGTGTATGGAGTGTTGACTAATGTGGGGGAAAAAATAAATTTAAAGCAGTTTGGCAGCAACATAAAACAGGGAAACATTAATGAATACTTTCGCAGGTAAATGTATATATAAAATGTATATTAAAATAATATTTCCCAATATTACTGTTCTCAGTTTATCAAATAAATACAGCCTTCTTTCAAAAACATAAATAAAATCTTACTCACCCCAAACTTTTGAACAGTAGTAAGTATCCCAATTTGCCTGTCCTGCTCATACATTTCAGCTATTTTATTTCTTGAATTTTATCACGCTATTTATATATTTCTGTCAGTATGGTTATTTTTCACAATGATGAATTTAGTAATAAATAGTAAGATGCAGTAATGCCTTAAAATGTATTTATATGAACAGTAGGAAAGATGTCTTAAATTCAAACCCAATCCTAAAATGTTGGCAGATTTATAGTTTTTGTTAGCTTCCCTTCAGAAAATCTCCTCCAATACAAACGCCATGACAACATCTCATGCCATAATATTGAACTGGCTTAGACTCAACTGGATCATTTTTGTTTTGTCTTATTATTGAATTATTCGACAAAAGAATAGAGAAACTGTTAATCTGTAGTAAATAGACCTTGACAATGTTGTTCAAAACAGTAAAGAACACCGTGGTCCTGCAATATCTCAAGTGTTTCTTTTTATTACCTAGATACTTCAATCATACAAAATATTGCAAAAGCTTTAGTTTTTAATGATGCTTTCCAGAAACAGAGACTTAACAGCATTCTTAGAAGCTTCCTTTGAGATCTCTCTCTTCCTTTGCTGTTTTGTGCCTGTCCCTGGAACAAAAACTACTTCTAATGTCTCCTCAGGAGACACTCTGCTCAGCTTCCTGCACGTGAGCATTAGATTCATAATGCTGTCTGTGTGATTAGGTTTGCAGTGTACCGTGAGTGCAGCTGGATCTGTTTAAAGGCCTACTAAATAATGGTAACACAACATCCAACATTAGAGAGCGTCATTCATGTGCATCAAGTACAAAGATGACACATATTTCACAATGTTCTCCATTCCGTGCCTTCAGAAACCACAGATTCCCCACATGAAAGATAACAGAATCAGCCTCAGATACTTCACGTGCGTGTCTCAGCGAAAAATTCTGTTTTCCTGTTGCTATGTGGGCCGATCGTTAGATTTAACACAGCACTTCCCCTTAATTATCCCCTAATTGCACAGTTGTGTCAGCTGCATGCACACGAAAAACCCTCACGCTCGCGTATCTTTACCACATCGACATCCAAACGCTTTGCAAAATACTTCGCAGCATCTGAAAGCAGTGAAATGTGGGCACTCTTTCAGAGACAAGAATTACTGGAGGACAGCATACCGCCTTAATTCTACCAAGCACTGTTTTCCCCTAAAGGCTCCAAAGAGAGCCCAGAGGATCACCAGATGGAAGACAGAAAAACACTACCAAAATTGGACATTGTTAGCTTACTTGGAATGGTTTCTAGGAGTCCATTCCTCCATTTGCATTAATGAAGCAGACCACAAATTTAAATTTGGTTTATATTGAATTAAGAATAGATTCATTAAAGATGCACTTAGCAGTTTTTTTGTTAATGTTGCACTGGCAACTTACTCTTAGCATCAAAAAAGTTTTTGGATTCCAATGCCATTGCAGAAATCTGCTGAACAGTCAGCAAAAGTGTCATGTGATTAGTCATGTGACCTCATAGTTGCGCTTATGAGGCGACCCAGACTCAACAGAAATATTTAGGTCAAAATTTAAGATTTATGTATTTGAATATAAATATTGCATATAAAATTTCCATCCATTTAAAGTACCCAATTCACCCAAAAATGAAAATTGACCCATGGTTTACTCACCCTCAAGCCATCCTAGGTGTATATGACAAATTTTCTTTAAAGGGGTCATCGGATGCCCATTTTTCACAATTTGATATGATTCTTTAGGGACTTAATGAAAAGTCTATAATATACTTTGGTTAAAATTTCTCAATTTTTTTTTTTAAATCAGCCCTTTTTAGAGCAAGCTATTCTGTTGCATGTTCCTTTAAATGCTAATGAGCTCTGCTTGCCCCGCCCCTCTCTGCCGTGGGATGACGAGCCGTAATGTTTACTTTAGCCGCATTTAGCTGCGAAACTTGCTAACCAACACATTATTAGGAAAGGCCATTTGCAAAGATGCATAAAAAACCCTTATACTCACTTCTGCTGTGGGTGAAGCTGCGTCACAAATGATTCACACAAACATAGACACATATGTAGATCGGGATCAGCGCTTTCCTTTCAAAAACGAAAGTAACGTTAATCCTCTGCGTCTTTAGTGGCTCAGATGCCAGGAGTAAATGACAACTGCTATGTTTATTACATCCAACAACAAAACCTCAATCGCTCAATCAGAGACATTCTTGTTTTCCCCTGCACCTGAGTCGACACAATGGCGAACGAGTCTGATTGTTTCAGCTTGGTGAGGGTGGGTCTACCGACAAGAAGCTGAGAATGACCTGATTTTAAAAAGGGAATATTACTCCTAAAGATTAAAAAAATACCACTGGGTGGATTTTTAATCATTGTAGGGTGGTTGTGTAAACAAATTGCCAACACACATTAATGTTCAAACAACATGTAAAAGTAAGTTTTGCATCCGATGACCCCTTTAAGACAAATACAATATGAGTTATATTAATAAATGTCCTGGCACTTCCAAGCTTTATAATGGCAGTGAATGGGTGTTGAGATTTTGAAGTCCAATAAAGTGCATCTATCCATCATAAAAAGTGCTTCACACAGCTCTGGGGGGTTAACAAATGCCTTCTGAAGTGAATCGGTGCATTTTTGTAAGAAAAATATCCATATTTAAAACTTTATAAACTGTAATCTTTAGCTTTATGTGGGTTCATAGACGTAGGTGAACGTGGAAGCACAGAAGAGAAAGCAAAACAATACATCAGTCTCAAATTAGAAGTACAAATTTAGGATTTGTAAAGAAAACGATTCTTTTCAATGAACCTGTTAAATCGGTTCAAAAATCGCACCAAACGATTCATTCACGAATTGGAATTATCCGATTACATCCAATTCTAGCCTTAACCATTCGTCGACAATTTACTGATTCAAATGATCCATTTAGAGCAAGTCTCCAATGAACTGAATTCACAAGTAAGAACCGGGACATCTTGTGAGTGCGGCGATGCTATAAAAAGGTAAGTTACTAATGTAGAATTTTAGGATTGATTATATTATTACATATTTAGGTCAAAACTGTCAGTTGTTTGTGAACTTAATCTGCTGTAAAGGGTGATTTGTTAAAGCTCACTAAAATGCAGACAAATCAATATCAGTGGTAACTACAGTAATTATCAAATTGGGAAGTGATGCCCTCTTTGGGCATTTGGCCAGGGGTGTTTTTACACCACAGACAAGGTACACTATATTGCCAAAGTATTGGGACACCCCCTTCTAATGAACAGGTTTTTTCCATTGAGTACAAATCTTAATTTTTAAGCATATAATGATATTCTAGGAAATTGTGTGCTTCTAATTTTATAGCAACCTTTTCTATTCTAACAGAACAATGCCTCTGTGTATAAAGCAAGGTTCAAATTGAAATGATTAATTTAGTCAATGTGGAAGAACTTGACTGGTCTGCATAAAGTCAAGTCGTAATGCCAGCTGAACACTTCAGGGGCCTCATTTATAAAACTTTCTTACGCACTGATTTGATCTTAGAGTGTTCGTACGATCAAATCCACGTCAAAGTACAGATTTATAAAAACCGTCTTTGACGTGGAAAAGTACTTATCTCCACGTCAGATTCCAGCTTGGCGTACGACTGTTTCCTTCTGGTAATGCCTGGTATTGCAGATAGTTCAGCCTCACTATAATTTGATTTCTTGCGTTCCTTTTTACTTGCCATTGTCAGAGTTTTTGCTTTAGGAATGAGCTCATTTTATATGTTAATTAATTAAGCGAGGGCGTTTCGACGGCGGAACATTCAGCTGCACACAATTCCACGATCATTTGTGATTTATAACCGAAAGACTGGCGTACGCATGGATTTCGTGTGTACGTTCGTTTCTCTGAATCGCTCTTACGATCAAATCAGAAAAGTTCTTAGATAAAATTAAGGATGGTTTCTACGCAAGTCTTTATAAATGAGGCCCCTGGTGTGATTTTAAACGCAGACCTTGAGCCAAAAACTCATCGCCAAACACCAATGACTTTTTAGTCATTTTAGACACTTCCAAAACTGGTGCAACAGAGATGGAAATACCATTTTTAAATACATGCATTATGCTTCCATCTTTGTTGCCACAGTTTTGGAAGTGCCTTTTCTGTTCTAAAGAAGGGGGTGTCCCAATACTTCTGTCCATATAGTGCATGCACAAGTCATTGGTGTTTGGTGAGTTTTTGGCTCAAGGTTGCATTTAAAGTAACACCAGAGGTGTTCAGCTGGGATTAGGACTTGGCTTTATGCAGACCAGTCAAGTTCTTCCACATCATTTTTCTATGAACCTTGATTATACACAAAGGAATTGTCATGTTAGAATAGAAAGGGTCCTGTCCAAACTGTAGCTATAAAATTATAAGCACACAATTCCCTAGAATATCATTACGTGCTTAAACATTAAGATTTGTACTCGTGGAAATTACTAAAGTAGTCAAACCTTTTCATTATAAGGGAGTGTCCCAATACTTTTGGCAATATAGTGTATGAGAAGAAAAAAATCATTATGAAAATAGAATTTTTTTTTTTTTTTTTGCTTAAAATAAGGCCTTATTCTCATATAATACAGTGCCCTCCACTAATATTGGCACCCTTGGTAAATATGAGCAAAATTGGATGTGAAAATAAATCTGCATAATTTATCCTTTTGATTTTCATTCAAAAAAATTCACAAAATTCTAACCTGTCATTGAAGTAAATCAACAGAACCTAGTGGTGAAATCTCATTATGAAATAAATGTTTTTCTCTAGTTCACATTGGCCACTATTATTGGCACCCAATTATTGCAACGTCCTTTTCCCAAGATAACAGTTCTGAGTTTTCTCCAACAATGTCTAATGAGTTTGGAGAACACCTGACAAGAGATCAGAGGCCAGCTTCATGTTGGTGCTTCTTCTCTTCAGTTTCAATACAGGGTTCAGGTCAGGGAACTGGGACGGCCATGGTAGAAGCTTCGTTCTGTGCTCAGTGACACAATTTTTGTGTTTGTTTGTTTTGGATCATCGTCCTGCTGGAAGATGCAACCATGGCCCAATATAAGATTTCTAACAGAGGCAGTCAGGTTTAGATTTTTTTATCTGCTGGTATTTGATAGAATCCATGAAGCCATGTATCTAAACAAGATGTCCAGGACCTCCGGCAGAAAAGTAGGTCCACAACATTAAAGACCTAGCAGTATTTTTAACCGTGGTCATGGGGTACTTTTTTTTTTATCCCTGTCTGCACCAAAACCATCTGGAGGGTTAGCTGCCAAAATGTTAATTTTTAGTTTCATCTGACCATAGAAGCCAGTCCTGTTTGAAGTTCCAATCATGTCTGACAATTGAATATGCTGGAGTTTGTTTTTGGGTGAGCCAGGAGGATTTTTTCTTGAAACCCTCTGGAACAACACGTGGTGATGTACAGGCTGTTTGATTATTTTATTTTAGGCTTTCTGACCCCAAGACTCAACAATTCTCTGCAATTCTCTAACAGTGATCCTTGGAGAGTTTTTGGCCACTCTCTCCTCCTTAACGTGCATTAGGATGATATAGACACACGTCCTCTTCTAGGCAGATTTGTAACATCTTTAGTTAATTGGAACTTCTTAATTATTGTCCTGATGGTGGGAATGGGGATTTCCAATGCTTTAGCTCTTCTTACAGCCACTTTCTATTTTGTGAAGCTCAACAAACTTGTTCTGCACATCAGAACTACATTCTTTGGTTTTCCTTCTTGTGATGGCTGATTAAGGGAATTTGGCTTTTGTGTTCCTCATATTTATAATCCTGTGGAACAGAAAGTCATGACTGGACAATTTTATACTCCTAGCCTCCCTGGTGTGCTGAAACAATTGTAATATTAATGGGAATATACTTTAGCGATATTTTACTTAGACAAATTTTTAGGGGTGCCAATAATTGTGGCCAACGTGAACTAGAGAAAAACTTTTATTTCATAATGAGATATTGTTTTACTTTAATGACAGGTTAGAATTTTGTGAATTTTTCAAATGAAAGATCTAAAGGATAAACAATGCAGATTTATTTTCACAGTCACCTTTGCTCATATTTACTAAGGGTGCCAATATTAGTGGAGGCACTGTTAGTGCATAAAAAAAATCAAGTACTTTTGTACTTTCACTTAAGTAAAAGGAGTACTTTTACTTTTAATGGAGTAATATTTCATTATACATATCTGTACTTTAACTCAAGTACTTGATTTGTGTACTTCGTCCACCACTGATGGATGCACTTTATTGGTTTTTGGGTGAACTATCCCTTTAATGTTTATAATGCACACAGTCATTCATACATAAATGAAAAGGGTAAGATTTCTGAAGAATAGTACTAGTAAACTGGAAATTTACAAATCTTACATTTAGACCTTTTGTTTTTTGCTTTACTGAAATGTTATAGCTTACATTTTTAGAGTCATGTCATTTGTGTATATAATTTTATTGACAAAAGTTATTTCATTACATACTTGCCATGAAAACGCATATGAGTGATCTAAATATCAAAAACAACTGTTCATTAGTTAACAAAAAACAAGTATGATACCTAAAACTGTGATTAGCAGCAAGCCATACACTGTAGATAAATCTTGAATCTAACATCTAATGAAGTGCTCTGTGTTGTGTGGTGAATGAAACGACTGTAAATGAAACAATTTGAGATTTAAAGCATGTACATGAGAGGCGTAATATATATTCCTTTATCCGCTCATAAAAACATGAAATTTAAATTAAATCTCTCACTGGCATTTCCTGAATGGTGCTTCTCCTCAATATAGAAAGGAAGGTGCTGGTAGAGTGAATACCTCAAAAATTGCTGGGTCAATGCCAAGTTAGAGTGACCTAGATACTGAATAGATCACAACCCTGGATTGTCACCATTGTACCTATGAGAGCAAGAGAAGTCTCTGCGGACAAAGGACGGGTGTTAAGCAATGGTTACTCACATGCAGGCTCTGTAGTTTAAAAGAGACTTCTGAAATGTTCAGGAATATTACATTACACTTCCTCTTGTCACATTCATTTTCTACGCAGATACTGTACAGTAACGGCCAGTGATGACGCCTTACTGACATGAATGCAATTTGATAACATATGCAAAACATTCTTTTAAACCTCATCTGTAAAAATGTGTCAATGTAAACAAATAAATAAGTATTTACAATTTGTCAGCGAGGGATACATTACAAAAGGAATGCTAACTAAAAACCAGAAAAAAAGACAAATAAGTTACAGTAGATAGCAGAAAAGGTCAGAATATAATACATCTCCCCTAAAGGCTTGCAACAAACACAAAAGCCATAAAAAATGTTCTCCACAAAAAAATGACGAGAAAGACATATAAAAGAATAAATGATATGAAATGAAAAACGATAAACCCTTGGGTTCATATTCAAGATGGCAGGACTCAATGTAGCATTACAAAGATTATTTGTGCAACAGTTAACTGAGAATCTAAAGCAATGCTGACCATACATTTGTTTCCTTTCATACTTGTCCAGCAGAAGGTATATTCACCTCTTGAAGGCACCTTTGGTCTGTGGATCCCTTATTGCATGAAGTCTCATTTTCTTCTTTTACTAAGACACTACACTGATCCAATTTTGTTTTGATCAAAACAGTCCATGATAGGAGATACAGCACTCCAATCACACTCAATTATCTTCAAAAAAAAAAAAAAAAAAAAACGTAATAATACAAAAAAGGAAGATCACAGGATATTGAAGTATTTTTATCTGTATATAAAGTCCTATTGTTCACCTCTGCATTCATATTTGAGGTCAGAGAAGAAAACGGCCTCCTGGGAGAAAACGAATAACCCGAGTCTTCCACCTGCAAATGTCTTGTCATAAATGGGGCCTGAGTCTGCCATGATCTGCTTGCCTTCATACACAACAACTCTGGGAGAAAAAAAAACCAGATATTTTTATAAATATAACATTTTCACTTTTTAAATATTCTACTGTTCAAAAGTTTGGGAACAGTAAAATATTATTATTATAAAATATTATAATATGCTCATTAAATTTCCTTTTATTTGATTAATAATACAGAGAAAAACTGCAATATTATGAAATACTATTGCAATTTAAAATAACAGTTTTCTATTTTAATATACTTTAAAATATAATTTATTTCTGTGATGCAAAGCTGAATTTTCAATTACTCCAGTCTTCTTAATATTTTTGTGGGAACTTGTAATACATTTTTCACAATTCTTTGATGAATAAAAAGTAAAAAAAAAAAAAAAAAAAGCATTTATTCAAAACAGAAATATTTTCTAATATAAGTTTTTACCAACGTAAATAATAATGTTCTTATTTGGCATTTAGAGCATTACAGTGGTTCAGCTCATATCTTAAAGACAGGTCTTCTTTTCCAGAGTTAAGTACGTTCTTTTCATTTTCTGCTCCTTTTATTAGTGGAGTACCTCAGGGCTCTATTTTGGGCCCGCTTCTATTTCAACTTATACTTTTTTTTACTTTGCTTAGCACTTTGGATAGCTTTGCTATGTTTAAATGTGCTTTATATATAAAATTGACTTACTTATTTACATATCACAAAAATGTATGTTTAGGAATAGAAAAGGTAGTTGCTGTCTAAAACAAGATGGAGTCTGAGTCTATACCTAATGAAGCCAGTCTTCGGTCTGTGGATGAGATGCCAGCGGTAGGCGGTATAGTCTTTCCAGCCGATATTCTTCGGGTCGTGCCACAGAGTGCGCACCTAAAAGATATTGTAAAGCCATCCGTCATTTTAAGCACCAAGAAAGAAAGCGCTGCTTCGAATCATAGGAATTTATTAGACAGTTTATTGTTAGTAATGGCACGAAAAGAGTGTCAGAACTAATAAAAGTGAAAGGAGAGTTCACCTGTTGCTTAGTGTTGCCTGTGTGCCATAACGCATTGCGTAGATTTTCCCCAGTGCCTGTGGTGGAGTTGACCACCTTGAGAGAGACCCCAGAGATGCCGAACGCCTTTGAAGGCTTCTCTTCCCAGTACGTCTGCGTGATCTGTTTCCACATAACTACGTAAAAGCGTCGGCTAGACTGGTATCCAAACACAAAACCTGCATAGTCATCATCCCTGTCTGTATTCACATAGAAGGTCCCGCTGAAATCCACAGCGCTGAATTCATCAAAGCCTGTTAGTTTGCAGAACAACAATCCAAAATCAATACTGGAACATTTTAGGTTTTTATATATGGAAATGCTTGCACAACATCTCGCTTACCCACTGCAATTCCAGGGTCGGAGTTGGCGGTTTGCACAAGCTCTTTACCCTGGTTTCGAACCACCCAGTTGGGATCAATCTGCGTGGTTCCCTTGGGGTCGAGGTGGACCATTTGAAACTTTCGGAAATCTGTGACACTGATAGCACTGTTTTCCGGACATGCGTCGAAGATATCTGGGACTTTGTCGTTGTCGAAATCATTCTCGCAGGCATCGCCACGTCCATTACCTGAGGGAAAATATAAGAGCGTTAAACCAACTGCTGCGAGTGTCAAAGTAAGTTAAACTAGACAAATAATTATGAAAAATAAAATCATTATGAGCTTATGAGGTCATATAAAGCAATATACACCGTTTGTGTTAAGACTATCAGTATAACCACTTCGTAAAATACTCCAAAGCCACTGACCTAGAAAATTCAAATCTAAGCTTCAAAACATTCAATCATTTGATGTACGAACTACTGGCATCACAGTGTAGTCCCAGCCAAGAGGTACTTTTCCTTTGGAAAACTGGAAAACAATGGCTTTTCCCAAAGCTTTAGAATCGTCTCCTAAGCCAACAAAACCTCAAAGATCTCCAATCCCCCATAGACCGTGAAAGCTTTAGCTAGCACTTGGAGTACAGAGGGCCGCTGAAACGAACACCCTTTGGAATGCCAAGGCAAATTTGACCCCACTTACATTTCAGATCCACTTTATAAAAGAAAACGCAAGCAGTAAGCATGGCCTGACAACAGAGAACTTATTCAACCATTATACCATTTAGGCTTAATGTCAAGCTGTGTATATCTGTCTCTGAAATTCCTCATAAAACACAAAGAGACGTGGAGTACTACCCCGGGATGCAACTCTTCTGCATTTCTGATGCCAGCGAGACATTTATGCATTTCTTATCTGCCTGCTTTTTATGCCTTGTCTTTGATTTTCTTTTTTATGGGACAGATTCTTGGACGACCCTCATAGGAAATATGAACAACGTCCAAAACAACAGACGCTTGCATGACACAAAAATTGAATGCAGGATTGTGTATTAGGACAAACAGGTGTGAGGAGCCCGGAGGAAAATTCTTAACGTTGTTTAACGGTTATCTCAGTTCTCTGATAATCTGCAGAGCAACTTTCCACATGATACCATATATCAAAAATTAGTCACATCATTACTTCACAACACTTTCCTTATTCTGGAGTGAAATGGTAAAGAACAGAAATGAGATATGATATATGAACGATATATGAAGTGCACTGAAAACGTGTTAGTGTAGCATGAACCTAAATTATCAATTTAAAATAAATGTTTTTCAGTACTATAATCGTAGACCAAAATAAGAAGGATGTTTTTTATTAAAAGTAGTTTATATAACAGTGTTTTTACCATCAGAGTCTGTTTGGTCCTTGTTGGCAACTAGTCTGCAGTTATCCCGGTCATCAGGAATGCCATCATTATCATCATCAAAATCACAAGCGTCTCCTTTCCCATCTCCGTCGTGGTCAGCTTGGTTAGCATTGGGTATGTACGGGCAGTTATCCATATTATTCTGATGGCCATCTTCATCTATATCCTGGTTGTCATCACACTGGTCTCCAATTAGATCATTATCTGCATCCGTCTGCAAAACCAAAATAGTACATTCTTTTTAAAAAAAAATTCATGTGGATGTTTAAACTGCAAAAACACTCTGTTTCTATTTTATTTTCAGACCTGTTGTGGGTTGTGGACTAAGGGGCAGTTATCACACTGGTCTCCGACACCATCTAAATCGGTGTCTTTCTGGTCGGTGTTGTAAATGAGAGGGCAGTTGTCTCGCTCGTTTAGAATCTCTAAAAGCAGAAATAAGAAAAGGATGTGTGAGTCACATCTGCTGCAGTCTAAACTGAGTCTCAATGATGATCAAGGCTTTTTGTACCATCTCCATCCATATCAATAGAACAGGCGTCTCCTTCCCCATTGTTGTCGGTGTCGGTTTGAGCGGGGTTGTGTTCATACGGGCAGTTATCACAACGGTCTCCGACATCATCCTTGTCATAGTCATACTGCCTTGGGTTATACATCAGAGGGCAGTTGTCCTGGAAGAAATATAGCATATGCATGTGTATATATAAATAACACACACTCTTACAGTTGAGGTCAAAAGTTTACATACACCTTGCAGAATCTGCAAAATGTTAATTATTTTACTAAAATAGGAGGGATCATACAAAATGCATGTTATTTTTTATTTAGTACTCACTTCAGTAAGGTATTTCACATAAAAATGAGAGAAAATAATAGTTGAATTTATTAAAATGACCTCGTTCAAATGTTTACATACGCTTGATTCTTACATGTTATCTGAATGATCCACAGCTGTGTTTTTTTTGTTTGTTTGTTTTTGTGTAGTGGTAGTTGTTCATGAGTTCCTTGTTTGTCCTGAACAGTTAAACCGCTTGCTGTTCTTCAGAAAAATCCTTCAGGTCCCAGCATGTTTGTGTATTTGAACCCTTTCCAACAATGACTGTATGATTTTGAGATCAATCTTTTCACACCGAGGACAACTAAGAGACTCATATGCAACTATTCCAGAAGGTTTAAACGCTCACTGATGCTTTAGAAGGAAACACAATGCATTAAGAGGGGAGTGAAAACTTTTGGAATTTGAAGATCAGGGTAAATTTAACTTATTTTGTCCTAGGGGAAACATGTGAGTATCTTCTGTATCTTCTGAAGGGCAGTACTAAATTAAAAAATATATAATTTAGGCAAAATAGGAAAAATGCACACATCTTCATTCTATTCAAAAATTTACACCCCTGGCTCTTAATGCATCGTTTTTCCTTCTGGAGCATCATTGAGCATTTGAACCTTCTGTAATAGCTGCATATGCATCCCTAAGTTGTCCTCTGTGTGAAAAGATGGATCTCAAAATCATACAGTCATTGTTGGAAAGTTTTCTGAAGAACAGGCAGTTTAACTTCAGGACAAACAATTGACTCATGAACAACTGTCACTAAAAAAAAAAAAAAAAGTGTAAGTGTATGTGAATAGGGTCATTTTTATAAATGAAACTATTATTTTCTTTTATGGACTATATGTAAACATCTTTTATGTGAAATATCTTTTCAGGTCAATACTAAATAAAAAATAACATGCATTTTGTATGATCCCTTTTATTTTGGTTATATAATTAACATTTTGCATATTCTTTTAAGGTGTATGTAACCTTTTGAGTTTAACTGTATATACATCAGTAGTAGTAGTAGTATGAAAAAGTCCCTTTCTTACCCTTTCATCCACAATTTCATCATTATCATCATCTTTATCACAAGCATCACCTTGCCCATCACTGTCGAAGTCCTCCTGACCAGAGTTGGGTAAAGTTGGACAGTTGTCCTGCAAAGATTGCAAAATAAAGTTCAAAGTTAAATGCAGAAACACAGGCCGGTTTCATAGTGAAAGCATGAGCAGTTTATACTGATCTGTAAAAAATCATAATCTTGTGACTCCTGTGAGCAAATCTGAGCCAAAAACTGAAGAAAAAAAACGTGACTTAATAATGTCTATTAACGAAAACATCTGTCGCAAACTTCACATCCCCCTGAGTGGAAGATTTAGCATTAGAATTTATGTGCTTCTCTCCTGAACTGCATGTGGGGACATCTGTGGAAAATATGAAAATAAGCCACCACAACTAAACAATGAATAACGAGTTTGTTTTTGTTTTATAAACTTTCTTCATCACACAACCCTGAAAAAATTTATCATGGTTTGCACAAAAACATTAAGCATTACAAACACTGATAATAATATGAAATGTTTCTTGAACACCAAAACAACATATTATGATTTCTGAAAGATTATTTGACTGGATTAATGGCTGCTGAAAATTCAATTTTGCCATCACAGGAATAAATTACATTTTAAAATAGTCCTTATTCCAGAAATCTGACACTAATAGTTATTCATATTAAATGAACCGCATCAAATCACCCACAATACAGTACTAAGAATTTCAAGCTGCTTCTGCCATGATATCTCAATTCCTCATTCTGTGCATTACCAATATTTTCCTTTATTTATTATGTGCACATATTTTATCCTTTATTGCTTTCGCGTTTGGCTCTCTTCGCTTCCCAGGCTTCAGATCTATGATGTCTTGCAGATTCTGGTCCTGGTTTTTCTCCACGGTATATCATGACATAATCAAGCAATTATCCATCACAGGAGAAGAATGATGTAATTATTACTTTTGCTCTCCCTCCCTTTGGCTAAACACTTCACCACAAAGACATTTAAGGGGCATAAAATATATACGATTCCAAAAGGCACGATAGAGAGTAAACACTGGGCCAAATCAAAACATTCCTCCAGTTCATGGTCACTGGGCCCCCTGCCTGACTTGATGCCATTGTCCTGTGTTGTTTATTAAGGTGAAACAATATTTCTTTCCATTTTATATTCCTTAAAACCCTCTCAAAGCAGTCCACGGCTAAACCTTAAAGTCTGGTTTGCATTAAATTAAACCAATGCAGACTCTGCTTTACTCTTAGCATTTGTATCTGAGCGTTAAACATTTTTCCAATTACATTGACATATTGTTCCAAATGGAGGGCATGACACTGGTTAGTGTAGTTATGTAGTACCTTTTTGCAATGGTAGGTGGCATTTGCTCCACACACAAGATCCTGGTTAGGCCATCCATCCAGATCAAAGTCCTCTCCACAGATGATGCCATCTCCAGCGTAACCAATACGGCACTCGCACTTGTACATCGGGTCAGTGAAGTGACTAAGGAAGATGCATTCAGCATACTTGTGGCAACTGTGGCTGTTGTCCTTGCAGGGGTTGTAGGGTTCACACACCTATTCATAAGCAAAAAAAACAACAACAGATACTGAAACTTTGTGTATTTAAACACAAGTGACCCAGAACTTTTGAGTGGGTATCTGCCAGGAGGCTGGACGTAAATTAGCTGCTCGGTAAGTGGTATGCGGGGTGATGTATATATGACTGACCTGTTTGTTGGTTTTAGCTGACTCCACTCCCATGCCGTAGGGCTGAGTCCCTTTGTAGCGCGGGGGGCAGGGGAGACAGTGGAATCCGGGGTCTGTATTCACACATTGCTGTAGGCCACCCACCTTATGACACAGATCTGATACCATATCGCACTTCACACGGCCGAATGCAAAAGAAACAGAAAGAGAAAGCAGTACAAGGATCAGAATTGTCAAAAAAAGTACTGTATATACACACTGCAGGTTTTTGCCCTTGTAAAACTCATCGACATGGTACCAGGGCATTATTTTGTGGTTCCTACACTCTTAAAAATAAAGGTTCTTTAAAAGGTTCTTCACAGCGATACCATAGTAGAACCATTTTTAGTTCCACAAATAACCATTCATTCAAAGGTCCTTTAAAGAACCATCTATTTCTTATCTTTTTATAATCTGAAGAAACTTCTTTCACCACAAAGTACCTTCTGTAAAACAGAAAGGTTCTTCAGACCTTGAAGGTTCTTTATGGAACCATTTAGACAAAAAAAAGTTCTACTATGGCATTGTGAAGCACCTTTATTTTTAAGAGTGTAGGGTGTTCTGGATGGTTGATCAAGCATTGTTAGATGGCCCCTAGTCTCCATGATATTCTGGTCTCAAGATACGGCTTTAGTTAGGTCTTCAATATAAATATATGGGATATATTCCAGTTTTCACATTTTTTGCCAGTTTTACTGAAGTTTAGAAAAGTTGATGCACACCTCTTTTCAACAAGCCTCAAAATTGAAAGGAAAAAATTCAACCAAAAAAATGAAAATTCTGTCATTAATTATTTACCTTCATGTCATTCCAAACCCGTAAGCCCTTTGTTCATCTTTGGAACACAAATTAAAATATTTTTGATTCAGTCTGAGAGCTTTCTGAGCCTTCATAGACAGCAACGTAACTACCACATCCAAGGTCTAGAAAAGGTAGTAAGGACATCGATAAAATAGTCCATCATATGGTGACTATCAGTGGTTCAACCTTAATTTTTTGAAGCTACGAGAATACAGAAGAGACAAAATTGTTCAATAAAGTCATTATTTTAGTTTTATTTGTGCACAAAAAGTGTTCTCGTAGCTTCGTAAAATTAAAGTTGAACTGCCGCTGTATATGCAGGGTAAGAAAGCTCTTGTATTTCATCAAAAATATCTCAATTTGTGTTCCAAAGGTCTTGCAGGTTTGGAACAACATGAGGATGAGTAATTAATGACAGAATTTTCATTTTTGGGTGAACTATCCCTTTTAGGACCTAATTTATGTCTGCAGCACAAACATGCAAGTTAAAGTCCAGGCACATTTACTTTTGTTCTGTGAATTTTCACAAAAATCCAGTCATTTTAATAGAAATCCATGCAATTGTGAGCTTTCGCAACAGGTCAGTTGGTTATGTGAATTCACTGCGTTGACCAACAGAGAGCTGTTCGTTTTAAAAGTGACTTTTGTATGAGCTGTGTTTCATACAGTACGTCGCTGCACTACTGACAATATATAATGGACTTTTTTTGCTTGTGAAATTTCTCTGATGTGATTTGCTCACCTCATTGACATCTTCACAGAAAGTTCCATTGCCTCGATAACCATTCGGACAGTGTCCACATTCCCAGGATCCATCAGAACCTGTGATACAATCGACTCCGGAGAAGCACGGGTTCGAAAGACAGCCATCTGTCAAATCAACACAGCACTCTTTTAGTGTAAAACATGACATATTATTCCTTTTTTTTGTCTAAGAAAAAGATTTTAGGAGGTTAAATAGGGTAAAGCACCATAAAAGGGCATATTGTGACCCTGGATCACAAAACCAGTCAAAAGGGTCAATTTCTTGAAACTGAGATTTATAAATCAGCTTTCCATCGATGTATGGTTTGTTAGGATAGGAAAATATTTGGTCAATATTTGGTAGCAATGCATATTACTAATTAAAAATTAAGTGTTGATATATTTAAGGTGGAAAATTCAAAATCTTCATGAAACATGACCTTTACTTAATATCCTAATAATGATCAAATGAAAATTTATGATTTTGACCCATACAATGTATTGTTGGCTATTGCTAGAAATATACCTGCACTACTTACAACTGGTTTTGCGGTCCAGGGTCACATATGCAACATGTTTTGTTCATAAGTTTGTTTTTCTTACCAATAGGACACTCCTTTCGGTTGCATACTTCATTTTCAATGGAGTCTCCAAGACACTTCCTTCCTCCATGCTGCGGTTCAGGGCTGTTACACTCTCTACCACGACTCTTCAGACCCCCTCCACATGTAGCCGAACATGTTGCCCAAGGAGACCATGGACCCCAGCCACCATCAACTAAATGAGTTACATTTCCATTTATTAGAAAGAACCCTTAAAGTTTAATTCACAATTCTGTTCATAGTGTGACTCAATCCCCCAGAGAGCATCTAAAGCATCTGTTTTGTGACCTTATGAAATTAATGTTTATATAATGGTATAAAATAAAGTACTATGCTGTGTTTTTTTAATGTGACAGAGTCCATGTGCTTGTTATTCTGTTTTTGTTTTGTATTAAACTGGTTGTTATTTAGTTTTATTGTGCCATTGTTCCGTAAGAGAACACAACGCAGTTATTCAAGTGCAGGCTTCAAAGAAGTAATACTGATTTAATAAAAATAACTAATAAAACTAAGTAAAAATCATTTTTAGACTTTTTACTTTTGGACCAAATGCTATGTTATAAAACGCTTTCAATATATCGCAATCTCTGTGCTTGCACATTCCTGGCTAATGTGGAAATAACACATAAACACTCAAAATAAGCAGGCGCAATGCACATAGCTTGTGTTCTTCTGGCGCTGCTTCTGTGTTCAGAATCGAAAAGTTAGCCCAGATCCTAAACACGAAATAACCCCTGGTCGAACAAAGTCTCAGGGTGTTTCCAGTCATCTGATGTGAATCTCATTCATCAGGCATGTCATAAGCATCTTTGCCATAATCCACTGATTGAACAAATTGCCCGAATTTGTGTACCCTCCCTGCTCTAACAATAATATAAGCCCTGGAAAGAATGACTTCATCCTCTTAGTGTTTTCCACTTAAGATCTGAACAGCAGGGTGGATGAGAGAGTTTCTATATGAGCATGTGTGTGGTTGGGCTCAATTTGGGGTTGAGCTTTAAATTTTGTAGGGCTGTCAAAGTTAATGTTTAACAGCATTCAATTCTTTTAAAAGCCGCTAACATGTTGACGTTAAATATAACAGTAGCAATACTCACTCGGACAGGGGTCTGTGTGGCAGCTCTGTGTTTCTCGTCCTTCACCTTCACAGTCTTTTCCACCTCTTTGTGGAACAGGAGCATTGCAGTGACGGATGCGAGTGATCAGTCCATCTCCACACGTCACTGAGCAGGACGACCAGGGAGACCATAGGCTCCAGCCACCGTCTGACGAACTGCAAAATGCAATGTTACCATAAGTGTGCTATAATGACTTACTACCAGGTATCAAACATAAAGTGGTTGTATTCATACCTCTGCGGTCACATTTTCCCAAACTGCACTTGCGTGTCTGAATAGAGGGTCCAGAACATGTATTGCTAGTGTCATCACAAGAGCGCCCCCTCTGTTGAGTTCCACTTCCACATGTGACTGTGCATTGAGTCCATTCTGACCATGGAGACCAGCCATCATCACTGTCCATTGCTAGACAAAGACACATACCATATTTTTAATTTTTTTTACAAATATATATAGATATATGTTGGATGTTTTTGGGACACACAAAAGGTTGGAGTCTGTAAGATTTTTTTGAAAGGCGTCCTTTGTAGGCATATTAAAGGAACACTCCACTTTTTTTGGAAATAGGCTCATTCTCCAACTCCCCCCGAGTTAATAAGTTGAGTTTTACCGTTTTGAAATTCATTCAGCCGTTCTCCTGTTCTGGCGATATCACTTTTAGCATAGCTTAGCATAGATCATTGAATCCTATTAGACCAACGAGTTATGATATTTGTCCTATTTAAAACTTGACTCTTCTGTAGTTATATCGTGTACTAATACTGGCGGAAAATGTAAAGATGCGTGTTATTACTCCGCCTGGTTCAGCCATATTACAGCAACAAACTTCTTTGACTATTACGCCGGAATGGGAGTGTAGTTCCTAATCTTATCGGCTTAGTAAATCGCAGCTTTACATTTTCCGCCGGTCTTAGTACATGATATAACTACAGAAGAGTCAAGTTTTAAATAGGAAAAATATCGAAACTCGTTGGTCATTTTTGAACGCGATGCTATTGGTCTAATAGGATTCAATGATCTATGCTAAGCTATGCTAAAAGTGATATCGCCAGAACAGGAAAACAACTGAATGGATTTCAAAACGGTAAAACTCAACTTATTAACTAGGGGGGAGTTGAAGAATGAGCCTATTTCCAAAAAAAGTGGAGTGTTCCTTTAAGCCTACATTTATTTTATCAAAAATACAGTAAAACAGTAATATTGTGAAATGTTATTGCAATTTAAAATAGCTTTATTTTAATATATTTTAAAATGGAATTTATTCCTGTGAAGACAAAGCTGACTTTTCAGCAATGTCTTCAATGTCACACGATCCTTCGGAAAACATTCTAATATGCTGATTTGGTACTAAAGAAAACTTTTTTCTGTTTTTATTACTGTTTAATAGTTTTGCAAAATCTGTGATTTTTCAGGAGTCTTTGATGAATAGAAAGTTCAAAAGAACAGCATTTATATGAAATCTTTTTTACTTTAAAAATATATTACAGTTACTTTTTTACTGCCAATTTAATGCATTCTTATTTAATAAAAGTATGAATTTTTTTTAAACATAAAACATAAAAAAATCGTACTGACCTCAAACTTTTCAACAGTAGTGTATATTTATATATATATTTTTTCACTTTATAATTGATTATTAATTTTTATTTAATTCTTACTTTTTTATTATTCTTTTTATATTTTCGATTTTTTTTTCTAAATTTAGTATATTATTAAATTTATAAAGTATATTATTACTATTTCAATTTTGTTACCATTTTTATTTAATTCTTACTTTTTTATTATTATTTTTATATTTTATATATATATTTTTTTTCTAAAATAAGTATATTATTAATTATTAAAGTATATTATTACTATTTAAATTTTGCTACCAAAGACTTAGTCAAACCAAAAAATATTTAGACACCAGACATAATTTTTTATATTTTTTACTAGCGGGTACAGGTCACTATAGTTCATTTATGTAAGTGAGGATAGCAAAATAAAGTAAACTGTGGACTACCAGTAAAATTGATAAAAATAATTATTCAGACACCTTGACCTGACCATGTTTTGCTTAAGTGTTATTTCTTTAATTGCTAATGCGACCTTTTTACGCCACAGACTAAACAAAATTAAGCATTGCTTGGTAACTGTACAAAGTATTGATAGTTGTGTAAATACTGTCAGACTAAAAGTTGTCTGAATTTTTGATTGATTGTAATCCATAACATACCTTTCTAAGTTCTAAATTGGATGGATTTTTTTCTGACACATTTTAACTGACACAAGAAAAAGTTCTTGTCATATTTTATTACCATTTTTTAAACTATAGCAAATAAATGATAATGTGAGAAATGTTAAAGTTGTCTGAATAAATTTTGTTTTGACTGACTTAACAAAAAACAAATTTGATTGTATTGTACATCTGTTTGCTTATGCAAGCACTTACGAAGGCAAACTGGGCAGCATTCGCCATCGATGAAGGATGGATTGGCACATGCCACTGGAGGGCAAGTGATCTGACGACAAACAACTTTTCCTTCTTGGCAGGTACATTTAGTACAGCTATCCACAATCCAGTCCTCTTTGTCCTCAAACATACGGCCATCTTGCCAACACATTGTCTGCTCCGAACGACTCTGCATCTTGTTTAGTGCGTCCTTCATCGCCGTGTTTTCTTCTGTCTAAAAAAATCAGTTTGAAACAAAATGAATCACGGCCATGGGAACCAGATGAGTCCTTCCCAATTTGACTTTGTTGCAATATGGAACTCTTGCATTATTATTGACATTTTATTTTATTATTTTAATACTGTAAGGTTGCTTTGACACAACTTGTATTGTAAAAAGCGCTGTATAAATAATCTTGACTTGACTTGACTTGACTTGACAGTTGTTCATCTTCATGCTGCAAAGAGACGTCGTTCAGTCTTTCCACACATTCAAATATAACCAGCAGTCAAGCTAACTATATATTTTCATGCATTGAACATTTCAAATGTTTTCCAACAGAAAACATCTAACACAGTGATTTACTAAACTCACATTCCTGCCACAGTTATGTGGGTAGATACCAAATTATGGTACAAGTATCCTGTTCGTGTGCCCACGAACATAACTGCCCTTGCGTTTTTTTAAACATCTGACAAAATTGGTTAACATCAACAATATGGCATGCTCTATCTGCGTGTGAGATCTAAGAGGCAAGGAAAGCTTCTCTTTTCTGAATTACAGAAGTTATACAGTTGGTGCCCAGTCTTGATAAAGTGTAGGATAACACGGGTTACATTTGGATCTGTCAAAGCACAAAACACAACAAAACAGGACTCACCACTTTCTGTAGACCGTCTATGAGGTTGCTAACAACAACTCTGAGACCTTTGAGCTCCTGAAAAAGGTTGGCCAGTTCTTCACAGGAACGTTCACACATCATTTCTGAGGAGCTGGTTGCTGGAACATCTGTATTCTGGCCAATCACATTGGTGGCAATTGAAGATGGAACTTCCATCAACTCTGCACTCTCGCTGACTACATTCACCTCCTCTGAAGAAAAAAGAAAAGAAATTCAAATTAGTTTTGCATGATTTTTACCATCCAAAACTTTTGAAATAGCATATACTATAATATCCCATCCATAATAGATCATGTAAAGAATTAGTAAAAATTGTCATCCAAAATGTTCATGTCTTCTTCAGTCCAAAAGAAATTAAGGTTTTTGAAGGAAACATTCTAGGATTTTTCTCCATATAGTGGACTTCAATGGGAGCCAATGGGTTGAAGGTCCAAATTGCAGTTTAAATGCAACTTCAAAGGACTCGACATGATCCCAGCCGAGGAATTAAGGGTCTTATCTAGCAAAACGTTCTGTCATTTTCTTAAAAAAAAAAATAATTATACACTTTTTAACCACAAATGCACATTTTGCACTGGTTCTGCAAATAGAAAGGTAACCCCAGGTTATTTATTTGTCTGTGTACTCTGGTTCAAAAAGATAGGGTAGGGTGAAAAACCCCATCTCATTTTCTTCTCCAACTTCAAAATCATCCATCATTGTTTTGCCTTTTTTTTAAAGGGTGTTTGACTTTCTTTGCACGTTCACTTTGTGAACACTGCGTCGGTACTTCCACCTACCTTCACGTAATGCCTGAAGTCAAGCAGTGCAAGACAAGCATTTGTGGTTAAAAAGTATATGAAATACATATATATATATATATATATATATATTTTTTTTTTTTAGAAAATGACTGATCATTTTGCTAGATAAGACCCTTATTTTTTGGCTGGGATCGTGTAGAGTCCTTTGAAGCTGCACTGAAACTGTAATTTGGACCTTCCACCCATTGGCTCCCACTGAAGTCCACTATATGGAGAAAAAAAAAGTCTTGTAACATTGGAAAAATGACACACTTTACCTTTAAGGCAAGTACAACGACGGAGAATGCAGACATTGGGTATCTCACAGCATGACAACTAAACCTGTTTGCAATAAAGCCTCTTTATACACGACACCCAGGCGCTTTAGATTGTAATAGGAAGCCAAATTAAAACGTTTCATTGGCTCCTGAGATGTAACACACATGTAACCGCGAGCAAACTATTTCTAGGCACACAGACCTATCTCAGCAATTCATGGTTGCTGCCTTTAGAAGCAAAATTTTTTGAAGTTATTTTAAGCAGTTCAGAAGGAATAGTATGATATTACAGTCTGGGTGGGGCAGTAATGTGAGTTACCCCAATAAACTATTATTAAAAGTCTAACATAAAACAGCATTTAGTTTTAAGATTAGATTATTGTAAATATCTTCACTTGATTCATTTGTTATTGCCAGATAACAAAGAAATGAGAACTCATTAGACAGTCAAAACATCCCTTATGTGAGCCAGGACGTTTTTTTTTCTATACCTGTAGAACTCATTTAATCCTCAAGTGGCTGTAGATGTGCTTCTCTCTGTGTGTGTGTGTGTGTGTGTGTGTGTGTGTGTGTGTGTGTGTGTGTGTGTGTGTGTGTGTGTGTGTGTGTGTGTGTGTGTGTGTGTGTGTGTGTGTGTGTGTGTGTGTGTGTGTGTATGTGTATGTGGCAATGTGAGGCTATGTGGTTGCATTCGTGTTTAACTTTAACTGCCCTTCCTCCCTTCTTGGCCTTACGACCTACTGGCCCGTCTATGTGACCCCACACATGATCCCTTTGCTTCTAACAATGTTTTAGATTTAAATATAAGCTAAAAGTGAGCTATATGAAATGTTTGTACAATTATAAAAGCATTCCAATCTTTAAACGAAATCACAGGGGCTGATGTGCTCTGAAAAACACAAAGTCAGACTGGATTGATGGATGGCCTACTTAGACAAATACAGGCTTGTAATACAAGCACATTATGGCAATTCCAAGCTAATAATTTCTTCAGTCACGCTGATTGCTGCTAATCTGAGTGAGCGCGCACAGGTCTCCACAAGCGTGAGCCCCTCTAAGCATGTTTATTTAGAAAGCCAAGTGTCAAGAGCCAAAAACCTTCCCCTGAGCGAAGGATGTCAAAACCCTGCAGTTTAAGAACCCATTCTTTCCACAGCCACCATTGGGCTGACACAGAAGAAAACCTAAACGCAAAATATTCCAACAAAACGTACATCATTACAGAACAAATCCCTTCCTGTCTGTGAGTTACATATTCCGTAGAGCAGTTCCAATTAAACAGGAACTTCATCTTGATCCCGCAAATCTTTTTTGGCTGGCTGAAAGTGTTAAAAGAATGTTAGGACTCACAACCCTCCTACCTGGGTTTCCAAGATCACATCCCCTGCTCTCCAGAATGTCCTCAAGTGGGGTGTCAAAGATAAAATGTACATTCTGCAGCAAGCCCTGAAAGAAACAACAGCTGCTGTCAGGCTTGCTTTGCCAATTTTCAACCGTTCACATATATCTCCCAAGACTGGGAAGTTAGGTTGGATTTACAGAACACTAGAGGATCAGCTGTAATTTATTACTCAGTTTCCAGCAACTTGCTTGGCATGCACTGCAACTACTAATACTGACTAAACTGCCTTACAAAGAGCAAAAATGTATTAGTTACTTTACAATTCTCAATAACGTGTGGTCAAACATACCCTAAAATGGCTTTCTCGTGTAGCCCCTTTAGCCACATACATACGGCCACCTGTGGCGCTCAGGTGTTCATAGAAAGGTTCATCGAGAATAAAGCTATCAATGAGTCCGCAACCAATGTACAAAGTTGCCGTCTCTCCATGCACATAGAGTGTAACATTCTTCCACTGTGAATCTGAGAGGTCAACATCCTCGAAAGAGATCACATTGCGTGAGCCGTCGGCCCACCAGTACACCAAATCTAAAGTGTTGGATCTTCCATCTGAAACAACTTCAAACTGCCTTCGCTCTCCAGGGCCTTCCAGTGCAAGAATGGTGCCGCGGGATGTGCGGTCCTGGCGCAGAGTGGCTGTCAGAATGAAGCCTTCGTTGTTTTGTATCTGCAAAAGAAGCTTTTGGAGCGCTGTGGAGCTGACCGAGGGGAGCTGGTCGAAACGGATGAAGCGGTATGCTGGAGCATCGTTGTCCAGACCTTTGAAAAGCTTTACACCAATAGTCTTCCGAGAGATCCCACTGGTTTCAAACAAGTCAAAAACTGTCTCATCTTCCAGTTGTGCATCTAAAAATAGGAACATGTTTAGTTATTTTACATTTGGGTATTCTATATTCAATGTGTCACTATATACAAAATCTGAGTCTGTTTATTGAGCTACATGGACTATTTTACACCACAGGACCTTTTAAATTGGAGGCAAAAATGTGAATAAAGACAGTGTAACACTGAATTATATACGGTTATATAAATCAAAAGTTTAAATACATAAAATGTAAATTATTTGAACAAAATAAGAAGGATCATACAAAATGCATGTTGTTTTTTGTTTAGTTTATTTAGTTGTTCTTCAGAAAAGTCCTTCAGGTCCCACAGATTATTTGGTTTTTCAGCATTTTTGTGTAGTTGAACCCTTTCCAACATGTCTGTATGATTTTGAGATACATCTTTTCACACTGAGAACAACTGAGGGATTCATATGTAACTATTACAGAATCTTCAAATGCTCACTGATGGTCCAAGAAAGAAAACGATGCATTAAGAGCCAGTGGTGTAAACTTTTGAATGGAATGAGGATGTGTACATTTTCCTTATTTTACCTAAATATCTTTTTTTTTTTTTCATTTAGTACTGCCCTTCAGAAGCTACAGAAGATACTTCAATGTTCCCCAGAAGACAAAATAAGTTAAATTTACCCTGATCTTTAAATTCAAAAAGTTTTCACCCCCTGCTCACAATGCATTGTTTCTCCTTCTGGAGCATCAGTTTGAACCTTCTGCAATAGTTGCATATGAGTCCCTCAGTTGTCTTCAGTTTGAAAAGATGAATCTCAAAATCATACAGTCATTGTTGGAAAGGGTTCAAGCACACAAAAATGCTGAAAAACCAAAGAATATGTGGTACCTGAAGAATTTTTCTGAAGAAAAAGTTTTGGACAAACAAGGGACTAATTAAAGGGAAAAAAAATCACTAGAGAAAAAAAACACAGCTGTGAATCATTCAGGTAACAACACAGTATTAAGAATCAAGTGTACGTAAACTTTTGAACAGGGTCATTTTTTTAAATAAATTCAACAGTTATTTTCTCTTCTGGACTATAATGTATTTTATGTGAAATATTTTATTCAGGTCAGTACTATATAAAAAATAACATGCATTTTGTATGATCCTTTTTATTTTGGTCAAATAATTAACATTTTGCAGATTCTGCAAGGTGAATGTAAACTTTTGACTTTAACTGTTTATATATTATTGTTTTAGTACAACAATATGACTTACATGATTCATGAATGCTGGTTTAAGACCACACACATTCAAATAAATAAGGAATTAAAATAAGGAAACAGTATTACCTTGAGATTTCACAAAGGTGAACAGAAGCAAAAGAGCCATCATTCGAAGACATCTTCGGAGAATCATTCTTCTATGGATAAAAATAGTAAACAAATATGAAATTTTCACGTTAATTAAATTACCTCACTTACAGTGGTTCGGCTCTGCTGAAAACCAGGAGACCTCACCTAGCTTTAAAAATACATTATCAGACATGCCCAAATTCACTGAATTTATCAGGCTGTCCACTCCAAAGCCTGTGAACGAGTTTGTATAAAATATATGCTGTGTCCTATGTAATAAATTAGCTTTAGCATAAGCATACAAACAAACACATCAATGGTACTGAAACGTGTAAAAGTGCAAATTAATTAATTTCCGTCAGTATTTTTCAGAGCACAGTCCATGATATTTCAGTCGCGCAGCCAAAATTGTCTTTTGGCGTCCGTAAAACGTTTTTGTGATTAAACTTATGTAGCTATGTACAATAAAGTATTTTACTGACATATGATAACTACTCAATAAGCTATTGATCAGCGTAGAGTTGCTATGGTTACCTCTTCACTCGCCTGCAACAAAAGTCTAGTCTACCTGGCGCGCTCTGACTAAAAACCTATTTTTTTGTGGTTGTGAAAAAAAAATAGCAGTAAAAACGCTGTTAAAACACACATATATAACATATGCAAATAGAATACACACTTTTAATTGCCCATGCCACTTTTGCTTTGGCTTCAGATGAAGCAGCAACAATAGAAAAGTGACAAGCACCTCACTTACCCGAACCAAAGGTGGATTCCGTGAATTAAAAATCAACAAAAAAAATATATGTACAAGATGAAAATAGCTATCCGCTCTACTCCTCGGTCAGTTCCACAATGGTAAACTCAGGATACTTATCAAAAACTCATTGCGTAAAACTTGGAGATGCCACGGGTCCCCGAGCGCAAAGTTTAAAATTCGCGCACTAAGCGGCTTACAAGGTTCACCGAGTAATGTAGTCAATCATGAGGTGTTACTGAACAATGTCTTTATGTTGTAAAGCTGATTCGTGATAAATCCAGATGATGCCGGACTCACGGGCTCCCTCCTCATAACTGATCTCTCTTGAATTTTATCACGAGGGGCGCATATTTGGTTTCAAAAGGGGAGGGTTTGGGGTGCTGGAGGAGGGTTGCCATGGACTGGAGAGGTGCGGGTTGTTGCTGTGACAGCACGTCATGACAGTTTTCATTAGCTAATGCACTTCTGAATCGAATTCTGGCTGTTGGGGTAAGGGCGAAGACCTACATGTGAGCATAGGTATGTGAAAAGGTTAAAATTCAAGTCAGGTTTATATTAAAAAGCACTAGAAAGTGTCAACGGACAAATGCCAGATACTTTACACCAAGAAATATGTGTTAGTGAGATACAGATAGAGAGAGAGAGAGAGAGAGAGAGAGAGAGAGAGAGAGAGAGAGTGTGTGTAACTATATCGTTATATGTAAATAAAACACTATTTAAATGATATTATAACACATAATAATTTCCATCCTGTAACTCAAATATGTCCCAAAAATATTTGGATAGATATTGGATAAGACGAAAAAAATATTGGATAAGAAGAAAAAAATCGTAGTAGTTAAAAAAAACGCTAACATTACACAATATAACATTAAAAACTGCATATTCAGTTTTATTAGATCCCCTAAAGTGTGCTGTGTGTTGGTTAGTTTGGTGGGGGGTATTGCCGCGTTCCAGGCAACCCGGTGTTTTTCCAACCTTCTACCCGTGAAAGTGCACCCGAACGGCAGTCAAACTCATGACTTCCCACTCGTGAACTGGCACTAGATCGATGTACTCCCAGTTCCGAGTTCTGACGTGACATAGCCCGCGAAACGCGAATAATAATGTAATAATACTAAATGCACTCAGGCAGTTTGGGGTGACTAGCCTGGAACGCTACAAAGTCGTGAGTCGTGATTTGTTTCCACGACTCACGACTTTGTAGCGTTCCAGGCAAGTCACGCCAAACTGTCTGGGCACATTTATGAATTACTATTATTTTATATTATTATTAATTTGATTGCAACATTATATTGTCCTAAACTCTATTTTTCCACCGTGTGCCACTTGCATAAACACCGCACGCATTAGGGCTGACATTTGTTGTTTCGCGGGCTATGTTACATCAGAACTCGTAACTGGGAGTACATCGATCTAGTACGAGTTCACGAATGGGAAGTCACGGATTTGACTGCCGTTCCAGTGCACTTTCACTGGTAGAAGGTCGGAAAAACATGGGTTACGGGTTGCCTGGAACGTGGCATAAGTTAATGGAGAAAAGTCATGTGAGAGGAGGCAACGCCTCCATCGCGATATGATTGGATATGACTGGTTGTGTAATTGGTGCATGCGATAAATCCCGCCTCTCGTGTCCATCCACATTCGCAGTCTGAATGATCTAGCGTTAATGGGAAGAATAAAATAAAAAAGTAAGTAAACAACTTACACACTTAGAACCACTTTGTTACGTCAAAATAAGACTTAAAATGGCATTAAAAAACATGATCTGCGGGAGTTTTTAGTGAGTAATCAGCTTAGTGAAATTTCAAGTAAATCTCTGTCTGTGACAAATATTTATTGAGCTTTGTTGACTGAGGTTCCGCAAAATTCAAATATAGATAAAAGTTAACTATTCAAAAAGAATAGCTGAACATAATTTCACAAATAAAATTTGTGACCTTGGACCACAAAATCAGTCTAACGCTGTGTTCCAGACAGATTTTTGAGCCCGTAAATCATGACTTCAAAATAAGACTCATGACTTTGTAGCGTTCCAGGCAAGTCACGCCAAACTGCCTCAGTGCATTTATTATTATTATATTATTATTAATTTGATTGCAAAGTTATACTGTCCTAAAGTCTATTTTTCACCATGTACCCCTTGCGTAAACACTGCATCCGTAGGGGCTGCAATTGTTGTTTCGTGGGCTACGTGACATCAGAGCGTGCAACTGAAAGTATATCGATCTAGTACGAGTTCACGGGTGGGAAGTCACAGGTTTGACTCCTATTCCAGTGCACTTTCACGGGTAGAAGGTTGAAAAAACACGGGTAACAGGTTGCCTGGAACACGTCATTAAGTAGCATAGGTATATTTGTAGCAATAGCCAACAACAGGCTGCATTGTATGGTTCAAAATTATCGCCAAATTATGCCAAAAATCATTAGGATATAAAGTAGAGACCATGATTCAGGAAGATATTTTGTAGATTTCCGACCATAAATATATCAAAACTTATTTTTTAAGTAGTAATATGCATTACTAAGAACTTCAATTGGAAGTTGAATTTTTGGACATTAGCACACTCTTAAAAATGAAGGTTTTTATTGGCATCAATGGTTCTATGACGAACTTTGAACATCCATGGAACCTTTCAAATGCAGAAAATGTTCTTTATAGTCAAAAAAGGTTCTTTAGATTTTTAAAATGTTCTTCAAAATGGTTCTTTTAGGAACTGTTCAATGAAAGGTTCTTTGGGGAACCAACCAAAATTGTTCTTATGGCATCACTGCAGAATCTCCCCTTTGGAACCTTTATTTTTAAGAGTATAGATAGATAGACGTAACAATCTAAAATTCATACTGTAGACTTTAGGAAGCTGGTCTTTATAAATCCTCACTTACACTGAATATACCCGTAGCAACAACGAACACCTCACAGCACAACGTGGCATTTACCATTTAAGATCTATGACTTTAATTTGACCTGTTCTCTCAAGAGCTTCACATTCCTTTGAAAATGCGCTCTATCCCTTTCTGAAAACACAAAGGAAGACATTCCATCAATTTTTTTGTCGAGTGGGAACATCTTACGAAAGCACATAAAGTGGAGATATACTACAGCAGATGAGACAGATGATGTACGTGTTTACAATATGCCCTAGGTGAAACAAATCAGAGAGAGCTCTCGAACAATCTGGCCTCAGCAGAGGGTTGAATGACATCATTGTATATTTCACTTCTTTATGCTGGAAATGACATTATATCCTGTATACGTCTGAAATGAGAAAGTATCCCCATGAGTGCTGCCCTCTTTTAAGTGCCTGATTAGAGTGAGCGAAATAATAATTCTTCCTTTCTTTGACCCAAATTGATGCGTCTGTGGAGATTAAATTACAGTTCCAGGTTTTCAAACAGTTTCTGATGTTGTTTTGCCAAGATGTGTATTTTATAATCAGCTCTTGAGAAAGGTTCCTCGTTAATTACATAATGCACGCAGAACAGGGATGCCTGCCAAAGCACATGCATCATATGATCATGAGCTTACCTTTTTATGTGCGCTATAAGTTATAGAGTCAGTTTTGCTCTTAAAGGTCAAGTGCAGCATTAAAAGCATTCATAAAGTTTTATAATGGCTTTTTTAAATGAATTATAGAGCTACCACTTTGATGCAGAGGAAGGGGCACGTCATTGCAATTATGTTTTCTGAAATGTTCAACAAATAAATGTTCATAGTGTGAAAGTACAACTTTTTTCTTCAACTGCATACCTAGCAATCATAACTCGGAGAGAAGGATGTTCTGACCACTAGACTTTTCCCATAGGGTCACTGGGAAGCTTACCAGATTGATTTTAGTCCAATATGTTCCAAGTTCAAAGCCTGAGAATCATCAATCAATCTTATTTTTCTTTCTTGTTGCCTTTTGCCCACCTTTTGTACCGATAATAAATGATAGGATTCTTAGGAATAGAATTCCTCTTCCTGGAAACGTTTTTTTTTTTTTCAAACCTAAAAGTGAAATAAAAGCAAACATATAGTAAACCAATGGACATAACAGAAACATCTTATAAGGATAGACAGGACACTGAAAAAACATATTTCATGTTTTTTTGGTTTTGCATTACTTAATATTCCTACATAAACATGCTTTAAACCAAACTGCCCTTCCTCTATCCAAAGTTCTGTAAACATTTCAGTAACTCCAGTCCCCATAGCAATCACAGCATAACCTAGAGAAAAATTATAGCAAAGCCTCTGATCCTCCTTACGTCACAAAACCTAATGCCCATATTACATAATAACCAGATAGCCTTCCCCCTCTCCTCACCTCCCAAAGTATTCATATATCTGTCATTAAAATGGAACATTAAGCTAATGACTTCCAGACTGACGTTGCACTCTATGAGCTAACAATGAGAGAATGCTGGACAAAGTCTTTAGAATTCCCATTTTATCTCAGCCATTTTATGTCTCAGGCCCAAGGGAAATCTTTTTTTATTGTTATAATATATTTTTTTGTTTCTCTCACTTTGTTACCAATTTATTTTTTATGTTCCTTTCCGCTTGGGCAATTTACACAGTTTCCAATCTTGTAAAAGTCAGTATGGGTATGCATGTGTGATTTAATTTTTCGGAGTAATGCAAAGTGAAAGGCACCAAATGTCATGAGCTATGTGAGTCGATACGCTAAATTCTTCTGAAACTTTAATTGGCCATTTGCTCACGTTTTGCTCTAAATGATTCAACCTAATGTGTGGAGCCTGAACTCATGATGAAAACTTGCCTGTGGGAAGGTTTTCGCAAGATACAAATATGTAGAGTCATGTAGGCCTATGTTGGGTGACATATTCAATGTGAAATGTCCACTGCGTGGTGCTACAAGAGTGTTTGGTTTTTTCCCCGGAACAGATAAACGTACATATGATACGTGTCGCCGCAGTTCTAACTTTAAATGTCCGTTGAGTGGCACTATAACTGTAACGACGTTTTAAAATAACGTACCATCTGCACTACACCTAAACCTACCGATAGTATTTACAAAAGCGAATGTGACAAAAAACAAAAAGCATGCAGTTTTAGCTTGCTTTTTTATGTCTTATCTTTCAGCTCTTTTATCGTGAGTCATTGTTTTTCACAGGATTCGTACCCAAGGTCTTCAATGTCCAAATCTGTGCCGGCTGAGATACCAAGCAAGCTTGTTACATCTGGAAAGCTAAACGTAAGGAGCTCTAATCGCATTTTTACTTTTTCATTTTTATTGGCAACTAGTAATATGTACTTATTGGTACGTATTTCATGTCTTGCGAAAAATTGTAGGTTTGTCATGGGATCAACTGTTTTTGTTATTTCTGAAGAAAAAAAAACATGTAGACATGTAGACTTTTCCCTCAAGGCATCATGCGTTAAAGAAGTGCACTGCAAATAACAGTTTGCTACCATATTTTAACTGTTAAAGTGGGAGATTGATTACATATGAGAAAACAGTACAAGTTGTATCAATATGAAATACTGAGATGTCCACTAAACAGATTGTTTCTACCAACTGTTTATAATAGAAAGCACTGAATTATTTTTAAGTCTCCAATTTCATAGTCATATTCCCTTGTTCAAACTATGTGACAGGCAACATCTATAAATCAGACTTGTGGGTAATATTTCTTCGTCAGGAAAAGAGAGATGATGTCATTGGATCAGTCAGTAAGATAAATCTGCTTTCCTTGCTGAAGTGGAAAAGTGTGGCCTGTGTGGTTCATTTATATTTAGACTTTTTCTGAATTCTCCAGATTTGACTAGTAAAAGATGCTTAAAGACACTGCGGCTGTGGTTAAGAAAGCATGCTCTAAATTAACTGTAAGTTTAAAAGGAAATATAATTTAATCACTTGATTGTCTTCTGTGGACAGTGAAAACTTCAGCGTAAAAATATAATTGTGAAATCATTAGATACAAAGGGACATGTGTATCTGACTTAACCCAGTACCTACTAAAAAAGAAGAAGAAGAAGGAAAAAAGAAAAAAAGGTAATTTTTAACTAAAAATCAAGCAGTCAATGTAGCCATTCCTGCATTAAGTACATCCAGAGCTTATGAAGTGGTTATGAGTCTATGAATGCTGGTGTTTGTGGTTTCCCCACACCATTTCAAGGTATTTAGGTCACTGAAATTAGTTCCTATTTCCTCTATTCAATTCCCTCTAGACAATTTGATAGGATGTTTTCTTCTATTTTAAAATAATCTGTCAGTATTTTTGCCAACACAGCCAATGACTATAAAGCTAGGAAATACCTTAATATCATGCCAAGCCAATATCCATTCTTGAAGAAGAAATGTTAGAAGCTTCTATAAAATAATTTATACAACAGTTCTTTTTGATGCTTGAATCAGATTGTCTGATAAGAGTGTGATATTAGAGTGATAACAGAACTCCAACAACTGTTTCAAAGAGCAGACAGAAGGGTCCAGGGCAGATTAGACGAAGGGAAGAGCCATGGAGGAGACAGAAGGTTCCAGGGCGGATCAGACGGAGGGAGGAGCCAGAAAGGAGACAGAAGGGATCCGGAGCAGGAGGAGCCAGGAGACCCAGGCCACAGCCATAATCATGGCCCACAGAGAGAGAAGCCATGGTGGAGGTAGGGCTGACAACTCCAGGAGGCCGACCGACGGAGGTGGAGCAGGAGGATGTGGAGCCTGAGACAGAGAGCCAATGATCCCGGGCGACACAGAGGATCTGGAGGGCCAAGGTGGACCCCAAGGCTCTGGCGACCGAAGATCCGGAGGTCCATTGGCTCTGGAGCTGGAGCGACAGAGGACTGAGGTGGAGCTGGAGGGAGAGGGGATCCCAACGGAGCTGGTGGGACAGAGAGATGAGGCGCAGCTGGAGAAGTTCTGAGGCAATGGTGGGAAGACGACCAACCAAGGCAGAGCCGGAGGGACGAGGGAGCCGGTGGAGATGAAGGGAGCTGGAAGCCAGGGTGGAGCCACTGAGGAGGGCTGAGGTGGAGTCCGGGACAGGGACAATAGAAGGAGATAACAGAAGCAGGGTGGGTGGAAAATTCAGGCAGGCAGGTAGTTCATGACAGGCAGATAGTTCAAAGAAGAAAAGGAAGAAAAGGGGGCATGACTTCATATACATCCACATCGCATTTTATGTCCCCAGAATCCTGCGCTTGCTCACCCTCAGCAGCGGTGCAGTGGGTGGTGCTGTCCTCAGCACCCTCTCGCCCCACTGAAACATCCACCGTCACGTACGATGTAGCCGGCTCTCGCACCTGGTCGGACGTGATTGGCGATTCTCTGCGCAGTCGCTTCCTTAGGCGATGGCTGTGTCACATTGGGCTCTGGTTCTCTGTCCGCGGTGGGCTCGGGCTTCGCGAGTCGGGGTGGTGGTTGGCTGGGCTCTGGGTCATGAGTGAGGCTGGTGTCATCATCCGCGATGTCCACAGTCATTGATCTATTGCAGGAAACCAGCACCCACTCAATTTAGGCAGCGAGGCTCTCTCGAGGACCATACCCAGACAACTACTCTTGTGTGATGTTATTCAGTCCCGCTCTGTAAAACGTGCAGAGGCTGTTGTCTGGGTAGTGCGTGTAGTTGGACAGAAGCGTGAAATCCTTGGTGTGGTTCTCGAGAGAGTGTTCCCCTGGTCATTCATGATAAAGAAAAAGAAAAACTGACAAAAACTGAAAACAAAAACGTGCACCCCTAAACTTTGTAAAGTATGTTCCGATCTTCTGTCATGGATATAAGGAAGGCGCAACAGGAAGGTGAAATACAATGACAGGTCTTTAATATAGTCCACAATAGGTAAATCCAGACATGAAGGGCAGGAGAACACACATACAGTCGTGGCCAAAAGTTGAGAATTACATAAATATTGGAAATTGGAAAAGTTGCTGCTTAAGTTTTTATAATAGCAATTTGCATATGCTCCAGAATGTTATGAAGAGTGACCAGATGAATTGCATAGTCCTTCTTTGCCATGAAAATTAACTTAATCCTGAAAAAAACTTTCCACTGCATTGTTAAGAAGGCTTCAGGGCGTCCAAGAAAGTCCAGCAAGCACCAGGATCGTCTCCTAAAGAGGATTCAGCTGCGGGATCGGAGTGCCACCAGTGCAGAGCTTGCTCAGGAATGGCAGCAGGCAGGTGTGAGCGCATCTGCACGCACAGTGAGGCAAAGACTTTTGGAAGATGGCCTGGTGTCAAGAAGGGCAGCAAAGAAGCCACTTCTCTCCAAAAAAAACATCAGGGACAGATTGATCTTCTGCAAAAAGTATGGCGAATGGACTGCTGAGGACTGGGGCAAAGTCATATTCTCTGATGAAGCCTCTTTCTTATTGTTTGGGGCATCTGGAAAAAGGCTTATCCGGAGAAGAAAAGGTGAGGGCTACCATCAGTCCTGTGTCATGCCAACAGTAAAGCATCCTGAGACCATTCATGTGTGGGGTTGCTTCTCATCCAAGGGAGTGGGCTCACTCACAATTTTTCCCAAAAACACAGCCATGAATAAAGAATGGTACCAAAACACCCACCAACAGCAACTTCTTCCAACAATCCAACAACAGTTTGGTGAAGAACAATGCATTTTCCAGCACGATGGAGCACCGTGCCATTAGGCAAAAGTGATAACTAAGAGGCTCGGGGACCAAAACGTTGACATTTTGGGTCCATGGCCTGGAAACTCCCCAGATCTTAAAACTTGTGGTCAATCCTCAAGAGGCGGGTGGACAAACAAAAACCCACTAATTCTGACAAACTCCAAGAAGTGATTATGAAAGAATGGGTTGCTATCAGTCAGGATTTGGCCCAGAAGTTGATTGAGAGCATGCCCAGTCGAATTGCAGGGGTCCTGAAAAAGAAGGGCCAACACTGCAAATACTTAGCCTGGAAAAATCCAGACCCTAATCTATTAAGATTTAGGGTCTGGCATCGAGCAATGAAAACTGCCTAACTCGAGGGGCGGCACCAAGCATGCATTTGAAACTCTAACTGCACGCAATTGGATAACGCCACGACCAATCACAACAATACACGCAAGTTCGGGAGAAGCACGTCAGATACTTAGCGTAAACATCACAAATCAATCAGCGCCATAGGTTTAAATACAGCTGACTCACCTCAATTCACTCGATGGTTTATCAGTAACCCTCCACCACCCCATCTCATCACTCCGAGTTCTCGCTACTCCTATTGGGGGGTACTCTGGGTTCGGGCCACTCCCGAGCTCGGAGCCCTTCACCGGACAGCACGCCAAACATGCACTACTATTCTCCGGCTAATTATATGTAAGCGTGAACTCGTGAACTGATAGATTAAACTCTTGCCATATCCAGTCGGCAAAACAGCAAAAACGTCCTTCTTGCAAAGGAACGATTCGAGTTTTCGGTTTTCTGTTCCTCTTTTATATGGAAAGCCAAGTCTAACTCGTTCATTGTAGCGGCCAAAGCCGTTTCAAACAACTTGTTGTTCATCTGTAGCGACAGCGATTTCAAAGTTTACTACATGATTCGGACGTTGCAGCGCTGTCATCATCAGCTTAGCTCGCCTCTGGCCCGCCTACATCAGATACACCGATTTGATTGGTTCCCACAACTGCTTACGTATTGCAGTAACCTGCATCATTGTTCGATGCCAGAGTGTCTTGCAGAGACAATTCAAATTGTGCTCTCGCGAGACCTCTGGATTTCCAGGGTAGCAAATACTGACTCTTTGCATAAATGTCATGTAATTGTCGATAAAAGCCTTTGAAACGTATGAAGTGCTTGTAATTATATTTCAGTACATCACAGAAACAACTGAAACAAAGATCTAAAAGCAGTTGAGCAGCAAACTTTGTGAAAACTAATATTTGTGTCATTCTCAAAACTTTTGGCCACGACTGTACATAACCTTGAGATCGGACCACAAATACTGAACTGAAACCAACTTATAAAGACAGGATAATGATACACAGACAGGTGAAGGTGATTAAATAATAATGACTTGACGAGAACAGGAACAGGAACAACCAAGTATGGGCACAAGAGGGAGAAATCAACGCAAACAGTCCAATGGGGGTGTGACAATATGGCTGTATATTGGCATGCTGTGATGGCTGTGCCGATATACAGCCATGTCTCATGGCTATGAGTGTGATATTGCTCATATACAGAACTTTTTTTTTTGTTAAATCTTTCTTTATTTGTTTCTCTGTTCTGATTTTTAATTTTTTTATTTCAAGGTTTAAATGGTATTTAGATTCTCTCTTTTTTATGTGGTCTCAGACTTTGTGGACCCCAATGCATGACCACTGAGACATCAGAGGAAATGGATAAACAGTGGGAGAGGCAGTCGTTCCATTTTTCAAAGGTACTCAGAACAGAAGTGAGACTGACAGGCGAACCGCTGCATTGTATTATTCCTTGCTTTGCTTACTTTACCTCCTTACTGTGCATGCATTCCTGGCCTTGCCCTTGGGCTTCTAAAATAGTTTCTCAAAAGTGGTTTACTGGTTCAAGGTTCAGCTGGTTTATAACACTCGCCCTTGGCTCCTGGTGGCTTGCATCTCAATTTTGGGGCATGAATAAAGGGTAACTGTATTTTTCATTTCAAGACATCGCCTTGCTTAATCATAGGCAAACTCATGCACTCATTTCACATTAACAAAAAGCATGTCTGACAACCTTTGATGAAGTCAGATATTTTAGTCGGTCAGAAATGCAGCCAGACATTTTTTCATGACGATAAGATCAGATTTCTGATGGTAAATGGGGTCAGTAGAAGTCATTCCGTTATCCCGAGGTTTCATTTGTCAAAGACCTCATGGAGGAATTTGAACCTGTCGACCTTCAGCCAAACCTTTGATCCTTCCAGACATACTTGATCTTACTTGAGATGGCTGATTTAATTCAGATGAAATAAAACAAAGCTTTTTTCGTGAATGACACTATAGTCAATTTTCCTTCTAACCGCCCAGACCCTAGAATGAACCTATGGAGCAAAACTGTGGCCTGTTCTAATCATGCTAAGGCTTCATTCCTCTTCTCGGACATGGAATACATCCCTAACCTCCCTCAGAGTGTTTGATGAGGATCCTACCCAAAACAATAACACAGGTTCATGAGAGAATTTCCCCAGGAATTGTTCCCTCCTCTTTGCAGGGACTCTTTGAATTGGGTTAATTGGAGCTAACCAAACCCAGACACTACTTTTTCCTCACCGGTAAAGGAACTTACTCATGAAACGAGCAAAAGACTAGTCTTCGAGATCAAATAATGGTTTCTCTGTTGAGAGATTTGAAAAGCCAGGAGAATATAAAACTGAGCTGCTCACGTGTACAATTTGGGTGAACTGTTCTGAAAGTTCACCCGAAAATGCTGTCTTCGTTGTTGTTCCAAACCGTATGATGTTATTTCTTCTGTGGAACAAAAAAGAAAATATTTTGAAGAATTTGAAATTTAATGAAAGTTAATGTGAGTTAAAACAACCCACATCAAACGACCCACATCTTTTGTGTTCAACAGAAAAATGAAATGCAGTTAATAAAGACTACCTGTTTTCTTTTTGGGTGGTATTCATAAGCCCTCCAGTTTGTTCTTTTGGCCCCTGTTGGAAAAACAAATCAAGTTAAGTGCTTAGGAGGCTTCCATGTGTGACTCTAATGAGGAAAAACACAAATATCCACTTAATTATGGCTGTAGCACATTAACACTCCTTTTTTGAGGTCGTTGCAAAGAGGAAAGCAGGTGAGAAGTTGGTTTACCAGGCTTTAACAGCTGATGTGTCACATAGAAAAGGGATTCCAGCACTGAGATCCAGGGAATCAAGCTCCATCTCCACATCCAGATGTGAATTCAGCCTCACAGAGAGGTAGAGGAACATTCCTGTGGAGAGCACTGGAGATGGTGAGTCATGGCTTTCACAGCCTGACGCACCCAAACGACTAGCCACGATATAGGCACGTTCGGAGTTCAGTGGAAAACGGCTGTGTAGACTAAGAGAGAGAAATGATTTTCAATATGTTCTTGATCCTCCTGTCAGAGGTTATTGCAACAACAGATCATACATTTAAACTTGCGTCAGGTGATTGATAGCATCAAGCCTAAACATATCGTTAAAAACAAGCAATGAAGCTTTAATATTCCATTCATTTTTTAGAGACCTCTTCTTTAAGTACATGTCTTCTTGAGCCAAACATGAGATCAGTCTCTGTTTCCCATAATCAGCCCCAGCTTCCTATGGAGATACCCAAGTCTCTGCAGACCGGCGTGTTTTGAGTGACAGCTCTCCCTCCAGGGCTCCACCACAAATGAAGGAAATCAGAGGCCAGGCTCTACGGTTTGTTCCACAAATGTGCCCCAGTCAAACCCTTTAACACACTTACCCAGAAAGCTGTGAAGGTTTGCATGGACACAGTGGTGAGACACATGTCGGAATCCCTAGCCTCTAAATCTATCTCACATTGTTGTTTTCTAAAACACATTATTTTCTTTCATCCAGATAAAAGCCTTCAAAGCTGATAGGCCCTGCTGAATTCTGTTGTTTTAAACATGAAAATGTGTTAAACGAGGCTGAAAGTGCTACATGCTATTGGTAGCTGAAAGCAAAATCAAATTAGGCTTAGTTTACCATTACCATTTATCTTAAAGGAACCGTATGTAGGATTGTGGCCAAAACTGGTACTGCAATCACTTTCAAAATACTGTAGAATGGTGTATCCCCTCCCGCCCCCCCCCCCCCCCCCCCGACTCAAGGTTGCCAGCTAAGCTGCAGGAGTAGGCTGCTACAAGGAGCTTCCAATGGCAAGTGACGAGTCCTACACAGTAATTTGTTTTTCTTCTGTTAATTATGTTTATGCTTCACAAGAGATGTTTTGCGAAGTAATTATGTATCGCAAAAATTTACAGATGGCGATTAGCCAAATATTTCGCAAAGATGTACTGTAATACCACATTTCAGTCGGAACATAGATTGTTTTCATACCCTGCTAGTGGTGCGATATAAAGCTTTTTATGAACGCATTTAGCATGGGCGACCGTGGAAAATCCACTGTGTACGGAAGCAAAGTTAGCCAAACATAGATGAATCTTACCTGTCCAGGAGAAAATTAGCAACGTTGGCGTCTATCTTCAAATTCTTCTCCGTTTTCAGCCGTCTCCATCTTTCAAAGGCATCTCCTATACCAATCCTTGTTTTATTTCGGACTTTGTCACGACGTATTTCGGATTCATAACGAGGTCTTTTAGGTTTCGTAACGTTATACATGTTTTATCCGACACGTTCGTTAAGCTGCAGCTGTAACAGAGCTGGCAACCCAGATCACAAAACTCTACTGATTTCGTGATTGGTAGATAGCTGGAGGGTGGAGCCTCAGACCAAAACACAAAATGACAACAATAACATCAGTTGAGGGCTGCAACTCTCACTTTTAAATGACAATATCCTGGCCGGACCACTGTTGTCAGTGATATAAGTATTTGAAATGAACATGATTTCTTAATGTCTAGTGACATGTCAGGGCCATTTTATGATTAACTGACATAAATTTCTTACATACGGTTCCTTTAAGTTACATTGTACATTATTTTGTGATAGAGCAAAACCATATCAAAACTGGCAGGCTATTATTCACAGTTGAAGTCAAAAGTTTACACACACCTGGCAGAATGGCAAAATGTTAATTATTAAATAAGAGGGATCATACAAAATGCATGTTATTTTTTATTTAGTACTGACCTAAATAAGGTATTTCGCATAAAAGATATTTACATTTAGTCCACATGAGAAAATAATAGTTTAATTTATAAAAAATGACCCTGTTCAAAAGTTTACATACACTTGTTTCGTAATACTGCATTGTTATCTGAATGATCCACATTTTTTTGATTGGTGATAATTGTTGAGTCCCTTGTTTGTCCTGAACAGTTAAACTGGCCGCTGTTCTTATGAAAAATCCTTCAGGTCCAACAAATTCTTTAGTTTTTCAGCATTTTTGTGTATTTGAACCCTTTCCAACAATGACCATATGATTTTGAGATCCATCTTTTCACACAGGGGACAACTGAGGGACTCATATGCAACTATTAAATAAGGTTCAAATGCTTACTGATGCTTCAGAAGGAAACATATGATGCAAGAGCCGGGGGGTGAAAACTTTTCATTTTCAGATCAGGGTAAATTTAACTTATTTTGTCTTCTGAGAAACATGCAAGTATCTTCTGTAGCTACTAAATGAAAAAAAAAAATATGTATTTAGGCAAAATAAGAAAAATGTATGCATCTTCATTCCTTCTGGAGCATCAGTGATCGTTTGAACCTTCTGTAATAGTTGCATATGAGTCCCTCAGTTGTCTTCAGTGTGAAAAGATGGATCTTAAATTCATACAGTCATTGTTGGAAAGGGTTCAAATACACAAAAATGCTAAAAAATTCACGAATTTGTCAGGCCTGAAAGATTTTTCTAAAGAACAAGATTACCATGATGCATTCGTGTGGTGTTGCTGATGCAGGAGCAGGCATTCTGACGTAGAACCTTCATCTCTCTTAGTTCATTGTCCGTATATTTTGGTTCGAATAATAAGGCTGGGCAAAAAATTGCAAGTCATCCTCTCTGCTGAAATCTTCAGACATGTTTACAAAGACACTTGACGTGAAATTGTTGAATAAAGTTGATATTTTTGTTTTCTTTGCGCACAAAAAGTATTCTTGTAGCTTCATAAAATTAAGGTTTGAACCACTGATGTCACATGGACTATTTTATCAATGTCCTTACTACCTTTCTGGGCCTTGAATGAGGTAGTTCTTTTGCTGTCTATGAAGGATCAGAAAGCTCTCGGATTTCATCAAAAATATCCTAAGTTGTGTTCCGAAGATGAACGAAAGTCTTACGGGTTTGGAATGACATGAGAGTAATTCATGACAGAATTTTCATTTTTGGCAGAACTATCCCTTCAAATAAAATTTCTCTATTGCAATCGTGTAATGATCAAAATGTTTGTGACCTTTGTCTCTGATAAACTGTGAAAGTAATCGGAAAGATCCATTTAAGTACTTTAAGGTGCTTGTGAATTTATGATCACTCAACTTCAACAACGCTTTTGGGAAACATGTCATAGAAATTAAATACTACATGCATGCTACTAACGTAGAGCTTCGGGAAAGCGAGCCTTTGCCAAAATATCTAACAAATAAAAACTCAAGTGGCTTCATTGACCTTCGTGAGCATCACTTGTTCCAATTTTTCAGAAATGTGCAGAGCATGTGGGCCTAGCTGTGCCTTAGTGAGATCAGCCCAAGGGATGTGCCTGCAAAAAAAATAAAACAAGGTTTTCTCTCTTCTCCTCAGCACTGTGTCTGGACTATCTCCTTTGCATTCCTAATTGGAACATGATTAGGACCTGCTGTTCTGTCTTGTGAACTGTTAAAGAAAATAAAACCATCAACACTCGCAAATTCAGTGGAATAGACTGTCGAAGCCAGCTGAAACAGTTTCGAAAGGATGAAGAATTTGGTCTTTACTTCTCTTTCTCAAACTTGGCTGTTTTTGTAAATCATAAGTACAAATCATCTAAATTTATGAAGTGATTTATTGAAAAACATACTGCCAAACTTATCAAATTGTTCAGCAATCTAGAGCTCTTTTGGGTATTGTTAGCCTGCACAAACAGATTTACAAGCCTAGGAGTATTATAAGCCTGAATATTCACAAATAATCAGCCCTGAAGGTCACATGCCTATTAGACAGCTTTGAAAGGTCCAAATATCTAACAACAGACACTGCCAATACTTGATGCAGTCTACTGGTTGTCTGAAGAGTTCAGACTTTGGGTCAAAGCTGCACATGTAATACTGGTTAAAACTAGCTGGGAGCACACCATAAATCAGAGATGGTGAGAATCTTCTTTTATGAGTAGTAGACAGAGCACTTGTACATAAGAACAGGAAGCCAAATCTCACTCTACAATTCCAGTAAAAGCTCAGATGTTCTTAGACTAAGCAGGACTGAGGCATGAAGTATTGAAAATGCATGACCTACCGGTTTTTCCTTTTATCTCTGATGCTGTAAATGTCTAAGAGGAGAATCCTGGAAGAAGCATTGGATGTTTTGCAGAAAGGCTTGCACCTGTCAAACAAAAGAATACTCTTGAAATGTAAGAGTTGCATGTGACTGTCTAGACAAATAAAAACAGTGTAATTTACTGTAGTTCATTGTCTGTTTGTTCTCAGTCTCCTTTGATTTAATCATCCAGATGTCTGTTCAGAAGAAAAACTTGGAAAGGAAAATTTGCTGCAGTTTTACCAAAACATTTCAATTTACCAATCAGTTTGATCTACTTAGACTTTTTAATCATCGTCTTTGGTTAACTTGGCTTTAGTTCTACATCTTTTCAACATCATCTTGACTGATCACTCGAATTCTTTAGTAATCAAACACTTAATTCTTTTACATTTTTCTCCCAAATACTTTACATCATCCAATTGTAATAAGTTTTGTTTTCGAGACTAACAGACAATATATTTCATTGAAGTCAATAAAACAGTATAATCAGTTTTAAATGCTATTGAAATTAGTAATCTAATTGTTTAAAAAAAGTACGTTTGAATACAAATCAAAAGAGGGATACAGTGTAAAGCAATCCATAGTCCATAGCAGACAGTGCTGTAAGAGATGGCACAGACATCTGTTTGGATTCTAGGAAGAGTTTATGCTGGATAAACATTTATTTGACTTGGCTTGCTTTTAAATTGAGCTTCCACACCAAGGGGGGCGACAGCCATGTCAGCACGTTTGCACACTCCAGCCAGTCCCTTCGTGATCAGAACTTCTCATGCAAAGGCAAAAATCATCATGTTTTTTTTTTTTTGCATGGTATTTCAGCAAAAACCCTGTCTCTTATTTACAAAACCACATTACAGTTTCAGTTTTAGTAAACTTCCTCCTCAACGTCTTGACACACTGAATAGACCTAGTTTTCAAGAATGTGCCCTCAAATCAAACAAAGCCGATTTCATTCAAAAATGATGTAAGCTTTGTGTGGTTAGAGGAGGAAGATTCAAGTCTCTAATTATGCTGTCCTAAGTACAGAGCACTCTAAAGCAGGACACAAGGATGGATTTTTCTCCAGTTGTCTGACAGGCGGACAGGTTTAAGAGGCACGATGGAGATGCATGTCGAGCGCCTGCAACTTTGCCCCAGATCCAGTGACTCAGGAAAAGCCCTGGAGAGAACTCCCAAAGCTGTGGTGAGGTCCACCAACAGAATATGATTACTTTAACATGCTGGGAGTTCCAACCCCCTCTTGAAAAGCACTTTGTCCGGTACAGGAGAGGAAACAAGACAGCAAAACTCTGTCAGGCATTGGTGACTCAGGAGAAACTAAACATTTTTTCCTCTGACTTGCTACCTGTGATTTTGTTTTTCTAATGGTCTACTTTTTATTTAGTACTGACCTGAATAAGGTATTTCACTTAAAAGATGCTTAAATATAGTCCACATATGCTTGATTTTTAATTCTGTGTTGTTAAACACTTAAACTGCCTGCTGTTATTCAGAAAAAATCCTTTAGGTCCCACAAATTCTTTGGTTTTCAGCATTTTTCTGTATTTGAACCCACACTGAGGACAACTGAGGGACTATTACAACAGGTTCAAACACTCACTGATGCTTCAAAAGAAAAAACAATGCATTAAGCTAAAGGGAGTGAAAACTTTTGGAATTTGAAGATTAGGGTAAATTGACTTTATGTTATCTTCTGGGAAACATGTATCTTCTGTAGCTTCTGAAGGGCAGTACTAAATGAAAAAAATATGATATTTTGGCAAAATAAGAAAAATGTACACATCGTCATTCTGTTCAAAAGTTTTCACCCCTGGTTCTTAATGCATATTTTTTTCCTTCTGAACCATCAGTGAGTGTTTGAACCTTCTGTAATAGTTGCATATGAGTCCCTCAGTTGTCCTCAGTGTGGAAAGATGGATCTCAAAATCATACAGTCATTGTTGGAAAAGGTTCACAAAAATGCTGAAAAACCAAAGAATTTGTGGGACCTGAAGGATTTTTCTGAAGAACAGTGTGCATTTTAAATTCAACTATTATTTTCTCTTATGGACTATATGTAAACGTCTTCTATGTAATTTATCTTATTCAGGTCAGTACTAAATAAAGCATAACATGCATTTTGTATGATCCCACTTATTTTGACAAAATAATTAACATTTTGCAGACTCTGCAAGGTGTATGTAAACTGAGGACGGACAACATGATAAACTGTCAGAGATGGACAATTGTTTATACTAGGAAGTTTTGAACCTGATGATAATAAAGTAGCAAAAATGTCACAAGCACTGCTCACCAGCGTTCCAGTTTTTAAATGCACGACTGAATGGAGTACACATCTGTAAGACATTACAGTCTGCGGATATAAACAATAGGAAATGTTATCTTTCTAGTGTCGGCCTTTGAGTGTGGGAGTTTAACACAATAAATAAAAAACCATTAGAGTTCCTTTTTCGTTCTCCAGGACCTTTGGGTCAGATCGTCGCACAGGATTGCTACTTATTCTGAACCTGTGAGGTCATCGCACAGGACTTTCTTCATCATGCCAAGCAGCACAGGAGACAAGCCTTGAGATATCATTAAAATCTAAGTCCAGGAGTTGCAGAAGCAGCCTTGGAACGTTCCACCATTTCCTTTAAAGTATAGCTTGCTTTTCTTCAATCACAACGTGATTAGTTGTCAAAGCGAAGCGCCAGACTGTTGAAAGATCTCAAAATGGTACACCAATAACATCATCCTCAGGTCGTATTTCATCAAAGAATTCTTAGCTGATTGAATGATCCTGAACCATCCAGAAACAGATATATTTCAGCAACTATCATATTTTAGTGAAATGGAAAAACTGTTGACGGAAAGCTCCATTGATGTTCGTGGTTTGTTGTGTCTCAACTGTGCTCTCTCAAGGGAAGGATAAATCTTGAATTTTGAATTTTAGGAAGCTGGAGGAAAAATCCAAGATGTCCCCATCCTGTTCTGCACCTGTGGAAGTGAGAGCTGCACGTCATGTTTTCCAAACAGAAATAAAATAATTTCTCTTTAGCCGACTTCAGATGCTACTTGCCAAAGAAACACACATGCACGTAATCACTCACTGACTGTTCTGAAACATTTAGATGGTACAAACCAAATAAACTCTGGGCCATGTTTAGACTAGATGGTCACTTGCTTAAATCTAAAGGGGAAATAAATAAATAAAACACTGTTATGATGACCCAAACATATGTTAAATAAACTATATCAATGTGTAAGCATTTTGGTATGCCAAAATGAAAGGTAGCTACAGCTGTTACTTGAAGAGAAATCAATCTGTTATGGGAGCTGAATGAAATCACCATTTACTGGCATCAGCACTTCGAGTCTGATTCTGCTGGGCCCCTGGAATCATCCAGAGCTGCCATAAAGTTTTCACTGCGCTCTTCCCTGCTTTCTCCCGGGCCAATGTCTCCCTGCTTGCACACGGGAAGATTTATAGCTATTTGTTTTGTCCAACATTTTAAGATAAAAACAGCTATATCTCTATCAATCACCACTGCTGCTGTGGAAGAATCCAGACGAGTTTTCTTCTGGCTTTACTTTGGGGAAAAGAGAAATTTTCCATATGATATTTGAATAAAGGAAGAAGGGGGGCAAGGGAACGAAGGATACTGGAGTGTGAGAGAAAGGGACGAGGAATCATCCGCAGTTTTTCGGCGAGTTCAGATGAAACCAGATGTTGAGATTTTTACCAGACAGAGCATCACCAGGATCACCACAGGTGTTTTCCATTTTGGTTTCCTTGAATACGGAGTCATCCTAGAGTTGACACTAGGATAGCATATCATAAACATTACAGGGACAGCCATCTGTCATTGCGAGCTCTGAAACCACAGAGGAACAATAGAGAACCACTAAGAGGAGGTATTATTTGCAACGGCAGGCCTCTTTTCTTACTCTTTCCACCAGTTCTGTCCACATGGCTTGCTTGTGTCTCGTCAAATATAGTCCAATGGCCATTCTCCGGAATATCCATCCAGTACAGAAGTAGCTGTGAACATCTGTGGTCAGGAAACCCGGGTCTCCACAACTGCTATTTTGAAAGCCCTGATATGGAAACAGTGAGCAATAATGATTTTCCTCTAGAGCAATTGTGTTGTGAAATATGAAGACAACTGAAAAAGAATTGGGCCAATAAGAGCTCCCTTGACATCTTCGAATTAGTCTGTCAGTGTCTTATGAAACTCTCTAGCCTCTCTGTGGAAATCCGAGAGATAGTCTTTCTTGGTTTGGCAGTATGCATGGATAGTAAGATCAAGCCATACACATATATAATTGTCAAAGTCCTCAGATAGCAAATTCAATTTTTCATTTTTCCTTTTTAAGATGGAAGATTGTAAGAGAACAGTGAATGTCATTAACTAGAACAAATGGCATACAAGTTGTAACTTGTATCAAAGAAAAAAAAAATTCTTAGATAAACTTTTTGGAAACATATACATTTGTTCACACCAAAGATATAAATACACATTCTACATTTGAAGAGGTTGCTGATTAGTGTGATGCAGTATCTAACAAAAATAAAATTATTCATAATATCTTTATTTAAATCATATATTTGTTAATAAATCACAATATATTTTAGCAATCATTAACATAGTAATTTCAATATATAAACCATAAACTAAGTTTTTTATTAAGCTTTATTAAATTAGATAAATTGACTGAGATTATAATTACAGTACATTCTATATAATTCACATGTATTTTGCATAGAATTGTATTAAAGAGAAATGTTAAATAACTAGCCTACAGTACCACGTTTTTATAATTTATATTAGGTTAGCTAGACATTATTTTTAATCGGTTTAACAGTATCAAGAACGGTTCACCAAAATCCCTTTAAGACAAGTAATTTCACTCCGTGGCAATCTCTGAAATGCCTCTCAGGCATGCAAGTGCAGCTTCTATCTCTTTGAATGGGGAAACATCAAATTCTCCAAAACTGTTTACGATTAAAACAACTGCCTCATAAATGTTGTTCCTTATGCTCCAGTAGCGATAAAAGTCTGTTTTTGATGCTAGACCAGCCAATGTGCATGCGCAGTCATGAGCGTGAGTTTGCAAACTAATTAACTAATCAACAATTGGCTCTTTCATTAAGAAGGTGGGGCTTATTCGCCATATTGTGCGTTACACAGTGCACAGTCTTCCTATATAAAGTCTTTGGGTTCACACAGAACACATTTTTTCCCCTGTGCTTCGTTGATTTTTTTTATACAAACATATTTGATAATTGCGTTAATTTTTCTGCAATCTTTTTCATTCCTCGATCAGCTCTGCGGCTCACACAAGGGAGCATTTATGTAAACGGTTCCTATTAAGTAGCTCTGTAATTAAATCCTACCTGTCACATGTGGCGATTATATTTTTGTAAACTCCAAAAAAAAAAAAAAATCTTCCAATTGATCGTTATGGTAAACGTGTTGAAGATTAACACTCAGGCAGTCAAAGTTTTATATGATGAACTGTTCCCACAAAAAACATCTTATTCTTTGACTTCCATTCACACAAATCCTTATGTTGACATTTACAGGGTTGCCAAGTTTTCACAACAAAACCCACTCATTTCGACAGAGGTACCCCGTTAAAAATCGCATTCCTGGGGGTAAAATACATGTTTGTTTTTTGGGGGGGGGGGGTTGCTCTGGAAATATTTGCACTCCAGAGGATAAATATCATGTTATTGGAGTCACTTGAACGCACAAACATAAAAAACAACCTACGGCAAGAATGTTAAAGTAGCCTGATTCTGCCTGAAAGCAGCAGACTTGGCAACACTGACTGTTTCCAAGTTGGTGGCTCGTCCAAACCATAAATATGCCAAAACCACTAGAAGGCGAAAGCCTGCAACCTTTAGCCAAATAGGTGTAATGGCTAATCCTCACAGAAAAGAGACCAGAGGCTGTTTTTTTAATGGATGTCGATGGAGGAGAGGAACAGCATTTTAAAGGAAACGGCTCTTTATTTAATGAATCGACAGCCTATCAGCTAATCTTTAACATGTTGTACATTAAACAATACTTTTGGATTCAACTATTTTCAGAGTTTACACCAGAAAAATAAATCCCATTTTATAAGAGAAGTCACTGACTTTTTGCGACAGGTGGGATTCAGCTTATGGCACTTCTCATTCATTCCTATGGCATTTCTAAACAGCAATTGAGCGTTGCACAACTCTGACTGATGGTGCGTTCCAAATGGCATATAATCGCCCTCCGAAGGACACTTCAAAGTGAAAACAATCATGACCGCCATATTGAAGTGCCGTTCCAAACTGAAGTGCTCAGAACTAGCCCCTTCAAAGGGTCCTTCGGAATGAAGGATTTCAAAGGATACAACTGATGGACACTTCTAAGAGTGCGCAGATTCTTTGCATGATGACGGTGCCTCCGAATGGGATTTGGTTTAACATATTAAATTTGCTTGGTTTATTCACCTTATTCACCTCGAACGTTACATCGAGCCTGAGGGGTACACTTACCACTTCCGGGAGTTCTCACAACGCGATTCTAACATAGTACACAGAGTCAACAACTCCATATCACAGCTAAACTTAAATCAAATCAAACTTTATTTATATAGCACATTTCATACAAAAGTAGCACAAAGTGCTTTACAAGATAAAAACACTTAAGTATATTAAAATCTTCACACACCCAAGTATTATCTGATTATAATAATAATAATAATAACAATAATACATTTGATTTTTAAAGCGCCTTTCAGGACACCCAAGGTCGCTAATAATCATACTCTCCATGTCGTTACAAGCTAGCAGAACCTGAGGTAAATTAGCGTCCATTCATACCTTCAATGTCGTGGATAAAACCTTCGATCCAGTTACTGTATCCCTTAATTAATACTGCCCGGGGGATGTTGCAGTCGGTACTGGCCCACTGCTCCACATTTTGTATCGTTAATTCGGGCAGACAGGAAAGATTGGTGGTCCACACTGGAGTTTCCATTGCAGCTGAATCTCTGAAGATCGTATGCGTCAGTCAAACTTCCGGGTTTGTGTACCCCTCAACGGCATTCGAGTTTTCAAAATGGCCGTCAGGTGAATAAGGCGAATAGAAAGCCTTATCCCACCCCTCTTAAGCCAATTGCACTTTCATTCGTTTTAAGAATTTTTATTCAGATTGAGGTGTTTATATGGAGAATTTATGCATTATAGCAGCTAATGAACTGGAAGTTTCGCCCATAGGCTTACTTTCGTGTTGAAGAATAAGATTTGCTCAGTCTCACCTGTATTTCACTTGCCCCCACACTCTCTAAAGTTTTGTTCATATATATTTTAAATAACTATATAGGGTCTATGAATACAGTGAATCTAAGATAAAGATGACGTCACAGTATATAAGGAACACTGATGGATATTTGAAATGTCAAACCTATTTTAAAAAGCTGTTTAAGTGAGCACTCGGTTCCCTATTCAGTTTATTACTAGGGCAAATGAAAATGACCTACATATGCTTCAAGACTTTAAAATTTGTATATCAAAGCATTTGATTTGGCTTGGCTCACCCTCACTATGAAGGGGATCACATCAGTCTAGAATCTGGGTTTGTAATTATTGTTGTACCATGCATGGCTAAGGTGCTGGCATACCAGCCCTGGCTGAGGACAAACTCTCTCGGTATCATTAATGTGAAAAACAGAGACCGCAGCTCAAAAGAACGAAGAATCATTACAGCTAAACTAGGCTGAATTCACAAAAATACAAATCCCCTGACTGATAGAATGCATGGAAATCAAACATGCATTGCATGACATATGCCTACATATGGTAAACAGATACCTATGTCATTCTACATACTTTTATTCTGCTCCAGAAGAACATTTGCAATTCAAATTACCGAATTATCATGCGAGACATTGTAAGACAATCCATCGACCAGGATCGGCAGGATTTGCAGAACCGCTGCTTTGGGATATTTTTAACCAGTCTGTTCCGTGACTATGTCAGTCTTCCATATCAACTACATGAAGTAGCCTGATCTGTCCACAGTCACACTGGTTATCTGGAAATAATCAGACTGAGGGAAAACAACACTCTCATATAGAACATCAAGCCATCCTTGAATGGCTGCAGGCAAATGGGGCAAAACAGGAAATATCATGATTTGAGACTTTTCAGATCAGATTTCCTGCAACGTGGGCAGTCCTGCAGCAACATACAGCTGCCTCGTGGTGTCAATTTATGGTGTGCAGTCTTAAGGGAAAATACAAGGGGGCTGTCAAAACACTTGAAAGCTTGTACAAGGTCAAAGGCCATTAGTGCTTTCATTCAATTAGAAATCCCGTCAAAGGGTTAAGGCTGTGAAAGTAGCAAATTGTCTGTAATAATTTACATTATTGCAATTTTTGCATACAGTATTTCTTCTAGCTAGGCTTATATTGTTTTTCTCTTTGAGCTCACTAGACCACACCAATGATCTGGTCCTACCATTTAAAATTCACTTTCTAAATATACGCTTCAGAGATAAACATATGTCTGTGTTTAAAGAAGAACTCCTCAGAATAACCCCTTATTGAAAGCGAGGGTGAGCTGGCTAATTGGCATTTTGAAGTTGTGTGTAATAGCAGGGTGAGTTTGGGGCACTGACCACAGCTCTGTTTCAGAGGTACTAATCATAAACTAAGACTGAAGGGGAAAAGTAGAGCACTTTTATTAGCTGTAATAAAATATTTTTCAAACAAATAGCCAAGAGCTGCATTTTCAGCCAAAGGTGTATCAGTTTCATAAGCAAATGTACGTCAAAACCAATTTGGTCGTCAGAACATTTCGATTAACAGATAATAAAAGGAAATCATTTGGTTGTAACATGTTGTTGTATTAAATTGACATTTAAAGTATTTAAACAAATATCGTTTCAAGAAATTTTTCCACTTTAGATATCTTGATAACATTGTGCTTGATGGTAAATCATGTTGTCACTTGTACATAGTCCAAATATGAGCACGTTTTGGAGGTTCTTCAAAAAGCACTTGAATTTATCAAAGACATGTGGGGACCACTGTGAGGTATAAAAGGTTATGAGATGAGTGAATGGATGCAGGCTGCTATCAGGCAATATGAGTTCGGCTAAGGACGCCGTGTCAGGCTAATGAATATCATTCAGTCGTCTGACAGAGGCTAGCGTCCAAGGTGATTCTGCCGAGGAAACATGCAAGGTAGCGTGATGTTTCGAACATACTGCCAGTTGCGAAAGAATGCGCTGACACGGCAGTCCAAACCTAAAATCATTTTCCAGTACCATCTGTAGACAGAGGCCTTCTTCTCTGTAAATGTTTTCCTTTTCATCTCCTCTGTCTCCAGAGCTTATCCCAGGGTTGGGAGTATTAGCACCCAAGTAGTCATACATTGTGGTTTACATTCATTTATGCTGCTCTCTGCTGTGCTTTTGGCTACTTTCCTGATCCACTCCGAATCATTGTATGTCAGTTTGTACTGGTTTATTTAGCATGCATTTTAAACTGATAAATTTGTTTAGTTCACCGCAATTACGGTAAATACGGAATCATAATTCATTATATCTTGCACAGGGAAAACATTTTCCAGTTTAGATAAATTTGTCCAGGAAAATAGATGACTTCTACAGATGGAATTCTGAATTGCTCCCAAAATAAACCTTGAACTTTGTTAGAACAGAAAGAAAGGTTTTGGAGACACATACAGTGAACTGAAACGCATACAGCTGCTTTACGGACTAAACATGAATGTATTGCGCAAAAGGTGCAGTCAAATTACACTGGACTAGATAAGGTGCTCTGCATAACAAAACATCTGGTCAGATGAGTTCATATTCCATGTGAGCTAATAACTGGCATATCGTTTTAATAAGGATACAAATCATGGCCAAAACAAATTATTTTTAACCTCAAACTCTATGAATTTACAGCAGAGGTCTGTTTTACTACGCTGCGAAGAGATCGTAAAAGCTAGCCGTTTAACAAAGGTTATGTCAAAAGCTCACTACCAAAGTAATTTGGCAAAAATATACTGTTTTTTAAACTGCCTGGTTAATTATTTGATCGTAAAACCACAACTGTTCTCAGATGACATGGGAAAATTATGTTGATTATTCACAAAATACGATTCTTGGACACATTTTTGTCAAAATAACCTATAAGCCAAGTTCACATTAGGTAAAGCTTATGCAAATTGCAGTCATATCCTTTGAATGTTAATATCTGTTATTACATGGCTTGCTGTAAAACTTGATTCTAATTAGTCATTCACACCATTCGCTCTCTGATATCTTAACCACAAAACCAGTCATAAGTAGCATGGTTTTATTTGTAGCAATAGCCAAAAATACATTGTATGGATCAAAATGATTCTCTTTTATGCAATTTCCTACCATAAATATATAAAAACTTAATTTTTGATTAGTTACATGCATTGCTAAGAACTTCATTTTGGCGATTTTCTTAGTATTTTGATTTTTTTGCACCCTCAGATTCCAGATTTTCAAACAGCTGTATCTCGGGCCAAATGTTGTCCTGTCCTACAAACCGTACAACAATGGAAAGCTTTCAGATATATGTATAATCTCAATTTTAAAACAATGTCCATTATGACTGTTTTTTGGCCCAGGGTCACATTTAGTAAAATGTCATGGGAAAAAATAAACATTGTCAATTGTCAATAGTGTAGCAATGAATAAAGCTCACATAAAAGTCACTTTTAAACTAAATAGGTTTCTGTTTCAGATCCACTCTCTTTGGTTAAATTGAAAATGACCTCAGAGGACTTTAGTATTAAAGGACCACTCCACTTTTTTTGGACATAGGCTCATTCTCCAACCCCTTAACTTATGCTAAGCTATGCTAAAAGTGATATCGCCAGAACAGGAGAACGGCTGAATGGATTTCAAAACGGTAAAACTCAACTTATAACTCAGGGGGAGTTGGAGAATGAGCCTATTTCCAAAATAAATGTTCCTTTAATTCTGTAATATGTGACCCTGGACCACAAAAGTGTCAAGTAAGATATAACATAATCTGAAAGCTGAATAAATAAGCTTTCCATCGATGTATGGTTTGTTAGGATAACTATTTGAAAATCTGGAATCTGAGGGAGCAAAAAAATCTAAATATTGAGAAAATCGCCTTTAAAGTTGTGCAAATGAAGTTCTTAGCAATACATACTACTAATCAAAAATAAAGTTGATATAATTATGGTAGGAAATTTACAAAATATCTTCATGGAACATGATCTTTACTTAATATACCCAAGCAATTTAAGACAGTGTCACATATTATTGCAGCGTTGGCTTATCCCTAGGCCAAATGTACATTGTAGTGGACTACTTTTTTTCTCAGTAAAAGTTTTAACATACAGGTATAGGCTACAATTATAAAATACTTTCAACTGAAATCAATATTTCATGTCCATGCATTAAATTTATTTGGTGTGCAGTCATGTAATAAGCAGGAAAATGTACAGTCAGCATGTCATTATTGTAAAATAAACCCCCTCAGTTCATTATCCCCTACTTAATTAATGTTTGCTGGTGAAGGTTACGTGACTTTATGTAGACCCTCGTACATAGCATTGAACACAGTATGGAAAAACTTACCAGTTTGGGATATCTGTTTTCCACAGCATTCTCTGCCAAGCCTAATGCTTCTTATTACCTCATGAGAGAATGCAATTCACCAAACCAAGCTATAACTGGACCCCAGGGGGACTCGCAGATTTACTGAAGAAAGACCTGGCTTTTGAGCCAAGAGAAATAACTCAGCAATTAGGTTCTACTTTTGGGGATTTTGGGAAGTGACCCCAGTGGGCAATGAGGTAGGAATGATTGGGATTACCTTGGATTGGTGCAACTGCAGTCTCTTTAATACAGCAGTTTTAAAGATGAGGGTTATCAGCAAGTCTGCAGTGAAAAATGGCCGCTAACTGATAACGCTCATGTGACTTGTTTGGTTTTATAGTTCCAAGACGGCTGTTTCCCTCTCTGCAGGATCCCACAGTGCTTCTGTGAACCTGCACTTCACAAACGGGGAGCTTGGGCATTGCGGTGAGGCAGGAGCGAAAACAGGCAGCCTTCAAATGAGCTTTAAATGTCATGTCATGGAACCATGATGCCAAAGTGAAGTATGTTACACATTTTATTTGTGCACATGATTAACGGCCATTACAAAGGTTGGTTTTCCAATGGAACCGTGTCCAGTAAAAACTCATAAGAAAACCTCACTCTGCTGGGAATCCCAGAGGCCTGTCATAGCAGCCGTTCTCGTGCATCCTGTTCTCATTTTCACACTTAGGTCACCCTGCCCTGGCACCCAGAGGCAAATCCCTCGCTCTTCCATGCTCTTATTTATTCTATCCCTTATGCCAAAGACCACAGAAATAAAAAAATGTGAGAGAAAGAGAGATAGAAGGAACGAGAGATCCGTAATGTATTACACATGGCACATTAAAGAAAAAGAGCCAACCTTGTAAACAGACAAAAGGAAGCGCTGGTGGATCGAGTATATAAGTTAAGTTACATCACTTTGTGGTCTCACATGACAGTAAATGAGTGGTTCTCAACTGGTTTTGACAACTTTGTCAGTGATTTCACATTTTAGTCTTTTAAATAAGTCTAAACTAGTCAAATGTACTTTTTAAGTTTATTGTCATATATAGTCCTGTTTTTGTATAGTCAAGTTTTAGTCAACTAAATGTTTGAATACATTTTGATCATGCTGTATAATGGTTAAACTGACAAAAATTATTTTTACTCCAAATTATAATCATATGATTGTTATCCTTTGAGAAGTTTTTTTTTTTTTTGCATTTCAAGTATTGCACTTTAACCAATAAGCACAAATCAACAGAACGTTGACATGGTTTTTTTACCTCATCTATAGAAGGTTTGCACTTAAGTCACAATTTGGTCAGTTACCTGAAAGCAGCCATATTGGCGATACTCTGATGTTAACAACAGCATGGATTGCAAGGTTAAAGTACTACTTAATAAGTTGTTCTGCTAATTTATGCTGTCTAAACCACGGGGGGGAAAAGTGTGCGGAAGCTGCTAAATCAGATCTATATGAATCATATATCGTCAATCAATCATATTCTCTATAGAGAAGGACTAAGCAAGCAGGAATGGGTGCAATATTTTGACAAACTAAAGTTAATAGGTGGTAAAGATACATATGAGCAGTATTAATTAAAATATTAGCCTAATATTTCACCTACCTGACTGGAAATGATAAGCACAAACAAAAATGCTGTCGAGATTCATGCGCTGGAAATCCTGGTTCAGTTTGGCCAACCACAAACACTTGTTCCTACAACAGTTCAGTTTTTTGCACTCTTCTTCTTGATTTGTTAAAACTTTTGGCAGTCTATTGTACTCCAAATGTTTTCCCAGTTGTACCGATTAGTACAGTCCAAACATGACAACAATTAGCCATTTTGAGCAGCCATAATGAGCAAAATATGCGAGTGTCGTTCGGTTCAGTGGCATTGTTTACATCCATTGCTGCCATATTGCGGCCGATTGATGACTCCTCATGAAAAAAAAATCTATTGGAAAAATGTTTCTCTATTAAAAACAACAGCGACTGAGTAAGTGTATTATTCAGCAACCACAATCCCAAACAATATAGTCAAAATCTCATGAGAGAACACAGACAGGCTAAATGACACTTTCATTTAAGCCGAACATCAAACATGTAGTTCGTTTACCTTTGGTTTACTTGTTTGTCGGTGTTTTCAGATCATCGTCTGCACTTCCGCAATAATGAGCGAGCTCCTGCGCATGGTTGCCAGATAACAAAAAATACGTAAAACACGGAGCAGAAAATGTATCCTTTTAACATAGAAGCTCTGATTTGGGGGATTTAAACTCTTTGATATCTGGCAACCGCACACACAAATACTCGCGTAGGAGATCCATTTTTTTTAAATAACGTTACATTTTAGTCTCGTCTTTGATCGTAAACGATATTACATGTTGATATAGTCACATTTATCATTTAATGACCTTATTGTCGTCTCGTCATGGTCTCCTTCAGTCATGGAAAAATATTGTTAACCAACATTTTCGTCAATGGTTTTTGTTAACGAAATAGCACTACACCAAACACAGTATCAGAATTGTTTAGCATAGAAAATCTGACAGAATTATCCTTGGGATAGTTCACCCAAAAAAGAAAATTCTGTCATCATTTACTGTCATGCTGCCCCAAACTTGTATGAGTTTCTTTCTTCCGATGAACACAAACAAAGAGGTTTTGAAGAATGCTGGTACCTACCAATAAAGTTGCCTGTAGGCATTGTGAGGTTTGAAGTGGCATGAGGGTAAGTAAATAATGACAGAATTTTCATTTTTGGGTGAACTAACAAAAGATGGTAAGTGTTTTTTCCTCTCCATTATTAAATGTCTATTTATTTTGTTATCCTAACTATTGCATGCATTGTTTTTTCCCCACAACCCCATCAGGACAGATCTGTGACCCATTTGTGGGTCGCGACCCACTAGTTTCGAACCCCTTCTGTAAATATCACTGGTGTTGCATTACGGTTCTAAGGCAGAGAGCATGTGTTCATTTTTCCATCTACGGATCTAATTCTGACAGTTTGCGCTGCAGCACAGAAGACTCAGGAATTTCCTTATTTTCCATGTGGAAAGGCCGACTCATGAAAGCCAATACTCCAGTGGAATACACCTCGTTAAGTCGGGCTTTCTTTATACAAGCCATGTGGCACTCTTTAAACGGACAGGGTTCACTTCAAACTGGACAGAGCTGACCGGCCACCATGTCACGTTTTATGCACGCCCGCTGGTTTCCCACTCACTGGCTGTAGCAATTGCACAGTGTCCAGTATTTTCTTTTCAAAATGAGCTTGAAGGTACACTCAAAATTTACAACATGTGTAAACTGTACTCAAAGGGCGGTGTTTCCTAAGATCTTTGGCACAATAATGTTCTTTGCAAAAGCAAACTAACAACGGAGCCAAGTGGTTGCACTGGTTATGTTATGAATTTAGCAATTGATCTCCATCACGAAAGATCCAGATCAAGGCTTTTATGTCAAAGGAATACCAAACACGTTAGTGGACATTTTGAACTGTTCAAGATAATGCCAACATTTTTCAGTCAGGTTTGCATTCAGTCCAGGTCTCTGTATTGACTCATTCTAATCACACTTGGGTGTTTATACAGTAGTAAGCAGCAGAAGCAATACAGATTCTCTCTGAAAGGCCCAGTGAGATCCATAAAGAACTTTGGGCGACAAGGGGGCTTACGGGACTGAGGCTGGACACCAAATTTAACAGAGGAGAGGAATGATGCCTGCACATACAGATGATTTTATTGCCACTTTAACCACAAACCCACTGACTCACAGGCCATTTTTGTCTCTATAGGAAAAATGGTCACATTACTCAGTGCTTTGTCAGGCTCTCTCCACCTCAGGATTGAACTTGCTACTTTTTTTGTCCTTAAAACGCTTGGGATGTCATGCCTGCTTTTATATGCATGCAAAATGTGCACTAATTGCAGATATTTGTTAAACCTTAGTCATCCTGTGTGTTTATCCTATCACCGCACCTGAAGAATAACTGTTGGAAATGTGTATTAAACCCAGCTGTTCTAATCCTAAGAGATATACTGTATGGAAATGTTCACTGTAATGCAACTTGAAGGTAAAATAAACATGCATCATGCATTAACCTGAAAGCACTTTTATTCTATATGCTAAAATGCAGTGGAAATAACCAGACCTATTTTTTTTTTTCTGTTGAGAGGGTTTTTCCACCTAGATTCCCGTAACCAATTCCAAAAGCCCAGTGCTCAGAACTCAGCTGTGAACTCACATCAGCCTTCACAAGTGTCCCTATGGGTTGACCATCACCAGTACCTTTGCAACTGTTGTTCAGCACCTCTGCTTTAGGCATTATGGGTCAACACTTGCATTGGAAAGCAAGAAAATAAACATGATTTATTTCTTTAAACTGATTTTCATTATGTCCCAGCAATAGCAAGGCCCCGCTGAGCTTCCTCCAAGATGCTGGAAGGAAAACAGCTATTTTACAGCTTCTACAGTGATTCATTTATCCAACCGTCCATCCAGGCGTTTTTCATTTATCAATCAATCGATCATCTCTCTCTCTATGTGTCTGTCTAACTGTCTACAGTCTATCTATCTATCTATCTATCTATCTATCTATCTATCTATCTATCTATCTATCTATCTATCTATCTATCTATCTATCTATCTATCTATCTATCTATCTATCTATCTATCTATCTATCAGTCCATCTATCTATCAGTCCATCTATCTATCAGTCCATCTATCTATCTATCTATCTATCTATCTATCTATCTATCTATCTATCTATCTATCTATCTATCTATCTATCTATCTATCTATCAGTCCATCTATCTATCAGTCCATCTATCTATCTATCTATCTATCTATCTATCTATCTATCTATCTATCTATCTATCTATCTATCTATCTATCTATCTATCTATCTATCTATCTATCTATCTATCTATCAGTCCATCTATCTATCTATCTATCTATCTATCTATCTATCTATCTATCTATCTATCTATCTATCTATCTATCTATCTATCTATCTATCTATCTATCTATCTATCAGTCCATCTATCTATCTATCTATCTATCTATCTATCTATCTATCTATCTATCTATCTATCTATCTATCTATCTATCTATCTATCTATCTATCTATCTATCTATCTATCTGTTACAAGAAACTATCATCTTGACACAATAAAACTGTCTGTGACTGCCCTCTAGTGCTCAAGTGAAGTGAAGTGTTTTATGAAAGACAATTGAAAACCAAAAGAACTTTTATTGTCCTTCCTCATAATTCACACATTTACTTATTACAGTTCAGCTACAGTATTTCACTCTGCTAGCAGAGTTGCTTTTCTTTCTCATAAAGTGCAGCTTGATAGACATACATGATATCCAGTAACTTAAATATAGCTATTTCAGAACCACCAGCAGAGACAGCTGTCAAATCCACCAGTGGAACAAATGAAATGTTTTAAATGTAATCAGACATTTTACAATTGATTCTTGGTTATTGTAGTTCCAGTAAATAAATAAAAATATTCCTGCAATTATTTGATCTACTTTCATGATCAAATCATGCTCACCCCAGTTCTTTACATAAACTGTCCATACTTATAACTTTGCTCGATATCTTCTCAAAACCTTATAACAATAACCACATTCATTAAACCATGCTTTACAATCTTAACTTACTTTGACCATCTTCATATTCACTTTTCACTTATAACCATCTTCACATTCACTTTTTACTTACAGCTTTTATCTAAATATCCTTCATTTATGGATCAATCAAAAACACAAAGAACACCAGGATCTACATGATGTTCATAAATTAAATTTAAAAAACAAAAGTAAGGAAGACAGAAATGACAAATTACATTGTTCCTGACTTCGCAGCAGCTTGATCTGTAACGGCCCGGTTTTCACTCATCTGTCTCGCGGTGGATTCATCAGCATGAGACTGGCTCATTATGGATTGTTTCTTGGTGGACTGGTTGGTGATAGACTGACTTGCGGTTGAGTGGGAAGCAACAGACTGTGACGTGATGGATTTTGTGGTCTTGGCCTGCTTGAATGTGGTGTGAATTGTCTTCTTCCTCTTGACGTGGAGGATCTCCATTGCATCGGGATTGATTCCTGGCTCCTGGAACTCCTTTGTGGTCTCCGTCTGCTCTGTGGTGGACTGCTGTTGCTCCTGGAACTCCAGCTGTCTCTGCAGCATCTGAGACAGAAGAAATGCATTATTAGCGAGAGAAAATAGAGGCAATTTGGTGATGTGGTAAAAATGCAAAAAATGTCAAACTCAAGACAATTGCTCTGTTCCAAAACCTAGTGCCCTGCATACTGAGGCAGCATTTGAAGACGTACTCCTGACTTGAAGGCCATACCCAACTTAAAGGGGAAATCTGATTTTCTGAGCAGTATGATGTAGAGCGAATAAGTCATATTTAGATCTATTCAGATAATGTATAATATTGTGATGTAGAGTTGTATCTCACCATTAGCTCTTGATACTTAGCGATAGCCTCGTCAGTGGTCACTCCTTCAGCAAGGCCCAGTTCTGCTGCACGGCGGGCCATTTCTGCCTTATGAGAGCCTGGTGGGGTCCAGCCCACACCTTTAATCCAGTTCAAATCTGATTTGTAGTTCACCTGCAACCACAGATTTAGAATCATTAAACCTTGCTACATGAGGACAACTATAAGTCACTGCAATGTAATATTTTCACATGCACATTTCTCCAGACACATTAGCATACAATACAGTTTGTCATGAATCATTAAATAATCCCAAAACTGTTCTCACATCGCTTTGCAGCTGGTAGGCCTGTTTAGCGTGTTTGACGTTGAGCTGATTAGCATCACAGGTGTAGTCATGAAGATGCTGGCGATAGTTATGGTTGCTGAGCTGAGCCTGGCTTTTCTTAGCATGCAGGAACTCAGGCTGGTCACCATGGATTTTAAACTGAGAGCGTGTCTCCTGGGACTGCCTCTTGTACTCTTTGTCACTCTGGAGCTTCCCTACAGCCAGCGAGTGTCTCATCTTGGGGTCATCCTCGACGCTGAGGAGGCCCACCTGCTGACCCTTTCCTTTGACAAATGCCTCCTTGTAGCGGAACTGAGAAGGAAAGGTACAACATATATTAAATTACAGTTCTAAAGCTGTGTTTTACTTAAGAAAATGGCAAATAAACGTTTTGATTTTGACTTACATCACTAGCAATTTCTCTGGAGGTTTTGGCTGTTTGGAAGGGAATGGCGTCTAACCTGAAGTCAAAACCTGCAGACTTTACCTGCTCACCTGATTTTTTATACACTTTCTGCAAAATAAAAGCAAAAAGGGACATAGGTGATGTTAAGTTTTTGCTGCTTAATTTTTTTTTTCTGAAGGATCATGTGACACAAGACTGAATTAATAGCTTCACAAAAATAAATTATATTTTAAAATATATAAAAATAGAAAACAGTTATTTAAAATTTTAATATTTCACAATTTTACTGTTTTTGCTGTATTTTTATCAGCCATTATGAGTAAGGGCTTTATGAAGAGACTTCTTTCACAAACATTACAGTGGGCGAAAAAATTATTTGTTCCCCTGCTGATTTTGTACATTTGCCCACTGACAAAGAAATTATCAGTTTATAATTTTAATGGTAGGTTTATTTTAACAGTGAGAGACAGAATAACAAAAAATCCAGAAAAATGCATTTTAAAAAAGTTATTAATTGATTTGCATTTTAATGATTGAAATAAGTATCTGACCCCTTGGCAAAACATGACTTAGTACATGGTGGCAAAACCCTTGTTGGCGATCATAGAAGTCAGACGTTTCTTGTAGTTGGCCACCAGGTTTGCACACATCTCAGGAGGGATTTTGTCCCACTCCTCTTTGCAGATCCTTTCCAAGTCATTAAGGTTCCGAGGCTGACGTTTGGCAACTAGAAACTTCAGCTCCCTCCACAGATTTTCTTTGGAGTTAAGGTCTGGACACTGGCTAGGCCATCCTAGGACCTTAATCTGCTTCTTCTTGAGCCACTCCTTTGTTGCCTTGGCCGTGTTTTCAATCACTGAAATGCTGGAATACCCATCAACGACCCATTTTCAATGCCCTGGCTGATTTGATGGTACATGGCCCCGTCCATCGTCCCTTTGATGCGGTGTAGTTGTCCTGTCCCCTTAGCAGAAAAACACCCCCAAAGCATAATGTTTTCACCTCAATGTTTGACGGTCGAGATGGTGTTCTTGGGGTCATAGGCAGCATTCCTCCTCCTCTAAACACGGCGAGTTGAGTTGATGCCAAAGAGCTTAATTTTGGTCTCATCTGACCACAACACTTTCACCCAGTTCTGCTCTGAATCATTCAGATATTCATTGGCAAACTTAAGACTGGCCTGTACATGTGCTTTCTAGAGCAGGGGGACCTTGCGGGCACTGCAGGATTTCAGTGTTACCAATTGCTTTCTTGGTGAATATGGCCCCAACAGCCTTGAAATCATTGACAAGATCCTCCCGTGTAGTTTTGGTTGATTCCTCACCATTCTCATGATCACTGAAACTCCACGAGGTGAGATCTTGCGTGGAGCCCCAGACCGAGGGAGTGTTTCTTCCATTTGCAAATAATTGCACCAACTGTTGTCACTTTCTCACCAAGCTGCTTGCCGATGGACTTGTAGCTTATTCCAGCCTTGTGTAGGCCTACAGTCTTGTCCCTGACATCCTTGGACAGCTCTTTGGTCTTGGCCATAGTTTAGAGTTTGGAATCTAATTGGTGGATTGCTTCTGTGGACAGGTGTCTTTTATACAGGTAACATTTCACTCTTTAAAATGCAAATCTGCAAAATTTATAACTTTTTTGAAATGCGTTTTTCTGGATGTGTTTGTTATTCTGTCTCTCACTGTTAAAATAAACCTACCATTAAAATTATAGACTGATTATTTCTTTGTCACTGGGAAAAACATTCAAAATTAGCAGGGGATCAAAAACTGTTTTCCCTCACTGTAAATACATCTTGCAAGAGTACCAATCAACAGCTGGCTTACATCGCTAATTTGTTCAGCGTTGATCTTTGCTCTGATGAAGTCAGGATGATCAGGTGGTAATGTGTACTTGTGCATAGAGTCAGAGTCCCCAGACTTATACATCCTCTGAAACAGGACAAAACTCTTGTTATTCACATCACCCAAAACAACCGCTAGAAATACACAATGATGGAAGAATGCTGGGTGAAGTTTACCTCACTACACTGCATGTAGCTGTTCTTTGCATGGATGATATCAGGTGAATCAGCAACTTGAGTGAACTTCAGACTGTCAGGATGTTGACGATACTTCTTCTACAGGAGGTAACGATGAAGAAAAGCATTCATTATTAACCATGATTTTATGCGGTATGATTTTATCGTAGTATGCTGTAATACTTCACTAATATAGGTGAAACAGGTTTAAAAAGAAAACAATGTTATCCATTTGGTACTTGATTAAAGTGTGAAAAGTGGGCATTTTATTCCAGAACTGATCCAATGCCCTTACTATCTTTCTGGCCTTTGAACATGGTAATTACATTGCTGTCTATGCAAGGTTAGAAAGCTCTCGGATTTCATCAAAAATATCTTAATTTGTGTTCCGAAAATGAAAGAAGGACTTACGGGTTTGGAATGGAATGAAAGTGACTAATTAATGACAGAGTTTTCATTTTTAGGTGAACTAGCCCTTTAGGAATGTAAACAGGCTCGATTTTGACTTCATGTTGAATTTAAGTGTGACTTACATCACTAATGAGATCTCCAGCTTTCTTTGCAGACTCCAGCTGGGGTGCGCCTACTGAGTCCCAAGCCACTCCCTTCATGAAGTTCAGATCTGATTTGTATACATTCTTTGAAAAAGAAGGACGACAAGATTATAGTGTTTGCCTCATCACTCTTCTATGTTATGAAAGCAAAACTTGTTCATCTTTTATGTTCTTTCTCACCTGGCTCTGCAGGTCATATGCCTTTTTGGCCCACTGCACCTTTATATCATCAGGCAGGACTGTGTAAGAGTGTAAGTGAGTCTTGTAATCCTGGTCACTGGCCAGGGCCTGGGCTTTCTTGGCATGAACCAGGTTCACCATGTCTAGAGGCAGCTGGTACTGGCCACTAACAGACGCAGCCTCTTTGCGATAATGCTGGCCACTCTGCAGACGACCCATCTCTAAGAAGTGCATTAGGTTTGAGTCTTCATAAACACTGCGAGCTCCGATGTGCTTGCCCTTGTCTAGTAAATGGTTGTGCTTGTACTGGACCTAGGGCAAGGCAAAAGAACATGTGAATGAGTTTATCAGACCTGTTTTTGACCATAGATGTTTATGTGTGTAAATTTAGAGGGTACGAGGGTATTCTTACATCACTAGCAATGCTGGTAGAGGCTTTTGCAGCCTGGAAGGGGATATCCTTCATGGTGAGTTTATAACCCTGAGCTCTGAGTGTATGCCATGACTCCTTGTATTTAACCTGAAACAAAACAGAAAATGTTCAAACTTTTTTTCTCTAACATCTTGCATGTGGGTTCATTTTAATAGCTTCTTCTTTAGAAATGAGCTATCAACTTTATTTTAAAATAGGGGATTTTTTATGATGTACCAATATCCATAAACACTAAAATAGACTTGGAAGGCTCATCTTACATCACTGAAGTTAGCAGCGTTAATCTTGGCCTGGGTGATTTCAGGTCTCTCGGCAGTAATGGTGTAGTTGTGCCTGAAGTTCTCTCCCTTTTCTTTGTACAAGCGCTAAATAACATCAGACCACAAGACATTATATTTCCTGTTTCGCTGGAAATCACAAAACAGAAACAATATTGGTAATGTTCTCCTACCTCATTAGTGATCTTGTTACTGGCCTTAGCATGCACAATATCTGGAGAATCCGTGACAGATGTGTGTTTGAATGAGTAGGGCTGCTGGCGATACTTTTTCTGATAGGCAAAAGAAATATATAATAAATACATATATAATGCATACAATATAAAGTATGCCTTAACATTCAAAAGTTTAGAGTCTGTAAGATTTTCAAAGCTTTTGAAAGAAGTCTCCTATGCTTGCCAAGGCTGCATTTATTTGATCAAAAGTTCACTAAAACTGCTATATTGTGAAATTATCCACCTTATTTTTCCTGTAAGAGCGTGCACGTCCATTTGTAAATTTAATAGGTCTGGCTTCTAGAGTCATTCGCTTCCAGCTAATTTTAGCTGTACAAAACAGCTTGTTTGCTGCTTGATATGTCACACTGGTGTGTCTTACCATATTATTTTAATGTAATATCTTAATTATGAACACACTGGCTTGTAGTACAAACAGTTTTGCTGTTTATATCATAATTCTGACTTTTTTTTCTCAGAATTGTGATATAAATTTGCAATTCTGACTTTTATTGTCAGAATTTTTATTGTGAGTTATAAAGTCAGAATGGTATAATGTAAACCCACAATTGCGAGATATGCAAATCTGATTTTTTTTTTCAAAGAATTGCGTGACAAACTCACAATTCTGACTTTTTTTTCAGAATTGTGAGATATAAACTTGCAACTATGAGTTATAAAGTCAGAATTGTGAGATATAAACTCGCAATTGTGAGTTAATAAATTATAATCCTTTATAATCCTATAAATTATAAAACTTTTTTTCACAGAACTGCATGATATAAACTCACACTTCTGACTTTTTTCAGAATCGTGATATATAAACTCGCAATTGTGAGTTATAAATTCAGAATGGCATGATATAAACACGATTACGAGTTAAAAAGTCGGAATTGCGAGACATAAACTCGGAATTCTGACTTTTTTTGCAGAATTGTAAGATATAAGCTTGCAAATCTGACTTTTTTGTGAGATATAAACTATGAGTTATAAAGTCAGAATTGTGAGATGTAAACTTGCAATTATGAGTTATAGTCAGAACTGCGTGATATAAACTCGCAATTGCGAGTTATAAAGTCAGAATTGTGAGATATAAAACTTTCAACTATGAGTAATAAAGTCAGAATTGTGAGATATATACTTGCAAATCTGACTTTTTTCAGTTTTATGAGATATAAACTTGCAAACTATGAGTTATAAAGTCAGAATTGTGAGATATAAACTTGCAAATCTGACTTTTTTAGAATCATGATATATAAACTCGCAGTTGTGAGTTATAAAGTCAGAATAGCGTGATATAAACACAATTGCGAGTTATAAGGTTTTTTTCAGCAGAATTGAGATATAAGTTTGCAAATCTGACTTTTTTCCTCAGAATTGCGAGATAAAAACTCGCAAATGTGACTGTCACAAAATTGCATGATATAAACTTGTAATTCTGACTTTTTTTCTCAGAATTGTGAGATATAAACATGCAATTTTGAGTAATAGTCAGAATTGCGTGATATAAACTCGCAATTGCGAGTTATAAAGTCAGAATTGTGAGATACAGTATAACTCACAATTGCGAGATAAAAACTCAAAATCTTTCTCGCAAATGAGTGTTTATATCTTGCAATTCCGACTTTTTTGCACAATTGCAAGTTATAAAGTCCAATTTTGATGGGAAAAAAAGACTGATGTGTTTTTGCATATTTATATCTCACAATTCTAACTTAGTAACTCGCAATTGCATGTTATAAAGTCAGAATTGTGAGATATTCTGAGTTTATGTCTTGCAATTCTGACTTTATAACTTTGTTTAAATCACACATTTCTGACATTTTTTAGAACTGTGAGTTTATATCTCAATTCGCAAAAAGTCACAATTGTGGGTTAAAAAGTCACAATTACCTTTTTTATGTTTTATTCAGTGGTGGAAATGAGCTTCCATACATTTCTTACTATAACCAATGTTAAAAATAGTTGTTATACTTCATATGTGATACTTTTTATGTGACACTGAAAATTTTGTGAAAACCGTGATACATTTTCTTTCAGGATTCTTTGATAAATAGGTAGCTCAAATGAACAGCTTTAAAAAAAAAAAAAAGATTCAATTATTTTATAACAGTGTACAAGTCTTTACTGCCATTTTTGATCAATTTAATGCACCCTTGCGAAATACATTTTTCAAAACAAATCTTACTGAGCCCAAACTGTTGAACAGTAATGCAGATGACCATCCTGGATCAAGATGTTAAAATCATACCTCACTAATTAGATCTGTGGCCCGTTTGGATCCCTCAATCTGTAGGGCACCAGTGGCAATCCAGGCCGCACCACGAAGGTAGTTCAGATCAGAGCGGTATTTTTTCTGTTGCATAAATAAAATGTTTAAGAGACTTCTGTGGAACAATGCCTATTAGTAATACTAGTGCAAGTGTATTGAATAAGCCATTACCTCACTCTGCAGGTCATATGCTCTCTTGGCAGCCTGCACTTTGAGGTCATCGGGCAGTGTTGTATACTTGTGCAGTGTAAGTCTGTAGTCCTGATCGCTGATCAGAGACTGAGCCTTCTTAGCGTGGAGCACATCCAACATATCCATTGGTAGATGGAACTGAGAATGCACCTTAGAAGAGTCCTTTTTGTATTTGAGCTAAGGAAATAGAAAGTTGATCAATCACTTGAGCATGACCTCTCTAACTCATATTTGTAGTACTTGCTCATTCTCCTGGAATACTTACATCACTCTGTATATTTGTGGCATGCACAGAGTGAGCAATGTTTATGTCATCCTGCAGTCCCTTTAGCCCAATCATCTTCCCTTTCGTCTTCTCAAACTGTGCTTTGTATTTTTGCTGGAGGTAAACATTTGTACAGTTAGACAGACGGATAAACAATACAAACTGTAGTTTGTCTATTGTGTACAAAATACTCACATCACTGAGGATTTCTGAGGAGGATTTGGCTGCTTGGAATGGAATAGCATCCAAGCGCAACTTGTAGCCACCATCTCTGATCTTTCTCCAGGACTCTTTGTAGTGTGACTATATAGAAAAGAATTCTAGTTTTAGCAGTTTAATGTGGAAATTCAGTTGTTTGTGCATGGGTTTAATAGGTTCTGAAACAGGAACAGCAGTGTGTGTAATGGATTCTCACCTCACTGAGGTTCATGGCATTGATCTTAGCCTGCACATGCTCTGGAATATCTCCAACCAGTGTGTACTTGTGCATTTCATTCTCTCCTTTCTCTCTGTATAATCTCTGTTAACATGAAGAAATCTTAAATGTTCACAATGACATACATTGCCTTCAATTCAATGCATAGTTTCACAGAATAATTCATAGATGTATAAAATGAAGACATACATCAAGAACCAGTTTGCTGCTGATTTTGGCCTGGACCATCTCTGGTGTATCCTCCACGCTGGTGAACTTCAGAGCACTCACATGCTGTCTGTATTTTTTCTGGAACAAACACAACACATGGCAAAGATTTATGTGAATTGTCAGTGCTGGGAGATGTAGAGTGTGTTTTGAATTTATTGTACGAACTGTCTCTTGGGTGTACGGCCCCCAAGGTCTTTGTTTCAAGGACGATGTGGTTCAATCATTTCATAATACCTTTAAACAGATGCGTAATTGAAATGCTAGCCCCAGGCATGTGCTTCTCTATTTTAGCTGAGTTTAACATCTGTACTTAAAGTGAAGTGCATCTAATAATAGTCATGGCTTCTATCCTAAAAGCAGCACTTGATGTCATAACGTGTCTCTTTTTAAAATTTAAAATTTAATTTTTTAAAACATTCCATTTATCACCCGGTTTAAATTTATACTAAGTATTCTTTAGTAAATAAAAAACAAAAGCAAAATACTCTTTTAGCCAGAGGTGCTGATGAATTCAGAAAATTGTTCATTCATATTCCTACCCCTGCTAAATATAACCTATCATCTAAGCTATTTGCTATGCAAGCATTTCATAACAGCTCTTCTAGTGGTAATGTACGCTCTTAATTTTTAGAGAGACCTGCCGATGACCTAGACCTAGTGACTCCTCAAGTTGCTTGATTTTAGGAGCTGAAAGATGAACCACTATTACATTAAGTGTGTATGGTTGGTCATGTTCTTGAGAGGTCGATCTGTACCTCGCTGGCTAAATCTGTAGCTTTTCTAGCCTGCTGTACATCCAGGGATCCGGTGGTCTCCCATCCCACTCCTTTCATCCAATTAAGGTCAGAGCGATACTTTTTCTGTGAAGAAAACAAAGTTTTGGTGCATATAATTCAGGGTCAGAAATTAACTTTTCCATTGGGGCAATATTTTACATTTGTGAGGGCAATTTTTATAATCAACCTTATTATTAGGAAAAAAACATATGTGACCCTGGACCACAAAACCAGTCATAAGGTTAAATTTTACAAAACTGAGATATATACATCACATGAAAGCTCAATAAATAAGCTTTCTATTGATGTATGGTTTGTTAGGATAGGACAATATTTGGCCGAGATACATATATTTGAATATCTGGAATCTGAGGGTGCAAAAAAATCAAAATACTGAGAAAATCACCTTTAAAGTTGTCCAAATTAAGTTCTTAACAATGCATATTACTAATCAAAAATTACATTTTGATATATTTATAATATGATTTTTACAAAAAATATTCATGGAACATGATCTTTACTTAATTTCCTAATGATTTTTGGCATAAAAGAAAAATCAATAATTTTGACCCATGCAATGTATTTTTGGCTATTGCTACAAATATACCCCAGCGACTTAAGACTGGTTTTGTGGTCCAGGGTCACATATGTTGTCTTTAAATGTCAAATACTTAAATTTACCCAATTACTTTAATCAATATTTTTTGACACAAAAGTTATACATGTAAAAAAACAAAAAACGTTTTTGTTTCATTTTGGGCACTTCTGGCTTCATAGACAAACATGTCGGTCCATGATGTTAGCCAAATTTAGCACAAGTTATGCAAAATCTCCCGTTACAATCACTGAAGCTACAAAAATAATATTTTATTTACATCGTATCTGCACTTTGTTGTTTTTGATGAAAATTTGTGAGTCAGCGTTTTCAATCGCCTCTGATTGGCGCATTTTCAGCGCTGACTAATCTAAGCACCTCTGATTGGCCAAAGCATTCCACCATTTAAAACGCGTTTGATTGGTTATAAGACTCAACCCTATACAAAACAGTGCGTAAAAGCTGATGCAACTAATGTAATTCCGTTTATTGACTTTTTCATTCATTTTCACATTTTTTAAAATTGCGATAGCCGTAATACATTGTTTAATTTTGCAAGGAATTTTTGTGTCCCCTTATTGAATTTAAGGGGCATTTTTGATCATTTTGGTCCCATTTTTGCCACAAGCCCTCGTTAATTTTTCATGACCTGATAAAATTCCAAACAATACGCATACTTTGCCTTTACAAGTCATTATATTGAATGCTGGGAAAGCTCTTACATCACTCTGTAGGCCGTAGGCTTTCTTGGCCCATTCCACCTTCATATCAGTGGGCAAGATGGTGTACTCATGTAAGAATGTTTTGTAGTTTTTCTCAGTGGCCAGTTCCTGGGCTTTCTTGGCATGGGTGAGGGTCATCATATCGAGTGAGGCACTGTGTTTGGTCTTGGTGTCCTCATAATCTTTCTTGTAGTTGAGGTCACTCTGAAGTTTGGTGGCCATGGTCGAGTGAGCCAACTGAGAATCATCTGACACAGTCTTCACACCAATCATCTTTCCTTTTGTCATCTCATAATCTTGCTTGTACTTCACCTTCATAAATAGAATATCAAGAATGTTATATTAGATTACCACTCACGATACCCAAGTGTCTTTTTGAGTGCCAGGTGAGTCATGTGTATCAGTAGGGTGTATCAGTAGTCACTCACATCACTGGCGAGATCTCTGGTTGTTTTGGCAGCGAGAATTGAAAGCGAGTCCAAGCCTAGTTCAAAACCCTTCTCCCTTTGCTCATCCCAACTACTCTTATATGTTTTCTGAAAATCACCAATTTAATGTGTTGGTTAAAAACAGGTGGTGAGTTGTTAGTTCATGTGTGGGTTATTGGTGCTACGTAAGCAAAAGGTTCAAGTGATTCAGTTCATACATCACTCAGAAGCTCTGCATTAGCTTTGGCTTGCTTGAAGAGAGGCTCATCTTTGCTCATAGTGTACTGGTGCATTGTCTGTTCAGTGCCCGCTTTGTACGCCAGCTGAGGATGAGAAAAGGCAGATCAGTCTCAGACAGGACTCCAGTTAAATGAGAGAAATATCTAGTCGGATGGATCATATCTTACCCCACTCTGCAGCTCCTGGCTCTTCTTAGCATGTATGATGGAAGGAGTGTCTGCCACTTGTGTGAATTTCACTCTGTCCACCTTCTGGCGGTACTTTTTCTGTACATAGGTTGTAAATGCACAGTTAGAGTAAACTAGTGAAGTCCAGTATTGTCTTCCTGGTGAAGACCAAAGAAATCTTGGTGGTAAAGCTAGTTAAGAAGCTTATGAAAATGCTGGTGACCGATATGCATGATATGACCAACCTCACTAACTAGTTCTCCTGCCTTCTTGGCTTGTTCTACATCCAGGCAGCCATCAGATTCCCATCCGACTCCTTTCATCCAGACCAGGTCTGATCGGTACTGGTTCTAAAAGAGCCAAATCAAATATCCATATCAGGGTCAGAAATGGACTTTTCCATTAAGGGGCATTGATTTTTCAGGGGTAATTTTACATTTGTGAGGGCAATTTTTATAATTACCTTATTATTATATAAACCATATGTTGTCTTTAATGTCAAATACTTAAATTTAACCAATTACTTTAATATTTTAAACTGCTGTCAATAACAATAGACTGTTTAAAATTGTATCTAAATTATACATGTAAAAAACAGGAGCTCATAGGGCTGCAATATTATGACAATATTATTTATATTGTAATAATGATTAATAATTATATAAAAAACAATATACAATTTTTGTTTCGTTTTGGGCACGTCACATTCTGGCTTCCCAGAAAAACATTTAGGTCTATGATATCAGACAAGTCTAGCACGAGCTATGCAAAAACTCCCGTTATAAAAGCTACAAAATTAATCTTTTATTTGCATCATATATGCACTGTGTGTTGTTTATGCGTTTTTAGCACTGGCTAATTTAAGCGTCTCTGATGGGCGTGTTTTCAGCGCTGACTAATCTAAGCGCCTCTGATTGGCCAATGCATTGGTAAGTTAAACAGAAACACGTTTGATTGGTTATAAGGCTCAACTCTGCAAAAATTAATTTCTGACCCTGATCCCTTATAGCATGCATAAAGGTACAGAGTGTGTATCATTCTATTCTAGTTTTCAAACAGACATTCTTCCACTTACATCACTCTGCAGTTGGTAGGCTTTCTTAGCTTGCTGCACTTTCATGTCATCGGGCAGGACGGTATAATCATGTAACCTCTTCCTGTAGTCCAAATCACTCGCCAGGGCTTGGGCCTTTTTAGCATGATTCAGATTCACCATGTCCAGAGGCAGACTGCACTTGGATTGAGTCTCTTTGGAATTCTTTTTATAAGCAACCTACAGCAAAGAAATTTGATTTTGTTTATTTTTTATGCTTAATAGCATCTGAAGAATCTGTGACTTTGAGTACTCAAGCTTACCTCACTGCTAAGTTTGGCCACCTGAAGGGAGTGCATTGTCTTGGAGTCACTCACATCCATTCCAATGGCTTTGTCTTTGTTCTTTGTATATGCTTCCTTATACTTGATCTGTGCAGCCCAAGAAATCAAATCAACCCGAGGAAAATTTTAATGAAGTTCACATATAAACATTGAACATTTGTTTCTTACATCACTAGCCAGATCTCGAGAGGCTTTGGCAGCTTTGAGTGTCAGTGTGTCCAGGCCGATATCACATGCTTTGGATTTGTTCTTCTCCCAGTCCTCTTTGTATTTAATCTGGGAACGTGCAGGAAGACAACACTTAACAACACAATCAACACCTGTGAACTATATATATGGATGACAAACAATGTGACAACGTTCTGGAATGTTTGAGTATAGGCTTACATCACTGGCGAGCTCTCCACTGGCTTTGGCCTTTTTCATTTCTGGCATATCTTGCGATAATGTGTACTGCGTCTTTGTCTTCTCATAGTTGGATTTGTAGTTCAGCTTGAATGAGAGATTATATGTGAGGCCTAGATATGCTATAGGCTATTAAATTCACTTAAACACAAGGACAAATTAAGCTTACATTGCTGAACTGATGGGCATTGATTCTGGCTTGCACAATTTCAGGAGTGTCCGTAACCTGGCTGTATTTGAGCTTGTCGATATGCTGTCTGTAGTTTTTCTGTGTGGGGAAAAATGACATCCATTTAGATTAGCTTGCATGCTTACAAGCGTGAAGCTAATTTGTCAGCACTATTCAAGCAAGTCAGGATGGCATAATTACTAAGCAGAATAGCCAATACATGAAGTGTAGTTTATGGACACAACAAGAATGATAGACTTACATCTTTGAGTGGCTCCAGTTTCTTCTGGGACTGATAGGATGGAGTGATGGTGGCTGGATAGTTGTACTCACTCTGCACATTCTTTTCCTGTTCATATTCTGATTTGTAGGCAATCTGAAATCAGATGGTATTAGAGTACTCTGAATTATGCCTGGCAATTCTGTCTGGCAATTATTCTAAATAAATAAAAAGAAAACAAATAGATAAAATAGAAATAGAATACAGAGTTGTAGTGCAATTAAATATGAACAACAACAAACAAACTATGCATGAGAATATGTTCAGAAAATAGCTTTCGTCTTACATCACTGGCAAGCTTTCTGACGTTCATGGCATGCATGGTCTTCTTGTCGATGCCTCCTCCCTCATAGTGCCCTTTCATGTTCGTGTAATTCTCCTTATATTTATTCTGCAATCACAAACAGAGTGAATAAGCTGGCACATGACTGCACACACGTTGCCAGCACAGCAACACCTTAAATATAGAATATGCTGTCATTCTTTGTATATAGCAGTCATATCACTGACGAGGCACTCACATCACTGGTATACTTGGCGATCTTTGACACATTCTTGAACTGTGGCGTCTCGCAGTAGTTGATGCTGTGGCCCTTGGTGGTCTCAAGGTCCTTTTTGTATTCAACCTGTAAAATGGGAGGATGTCTGTGTCACGTAGGCAATCATGTTGTGGAATTTAAAGTCTCTACCACTTGTGCTGCATACAGAAAACCATGTGAAAACCATTGTAAATCAGGGTAGGATGAGCATGTGGTATTGTTTATGCCATCATCAGGTATATGCTGTGGTATGCAGAAGGATCTACTGGTCAAGTGAGAGGGTGAAAATAGAAAGATGATGTGGCCCCTGGGGTTGTGTGTTGTCTTTGTTTATGTCTGTGGGTGGCTGGGCTCATGGGATGTGGAGAATGCAGGTGTGGAGACATTATGTCTGGCTGAGCCGATGACAGATGAGTTCACTGATCCTCTTTTTTCTTTTAGCACTTGTGCATCCTAAAATGCACTCTGGAAGGCATGTTACAAATCTATAGCTAACTAATCAATGCTGTTTTCAAATATGTTTAATGGGCAAAAGTAAATACAGTTGAGGGCAAAAGTTAATATACACCTTGAAGAATCTGCAAAATGTTTATTATTTTATCAAAATAAGGGGGATCATGCAAAATGCATGTTATTTTTTATTTAGTACTGACCTGAATAAGATATTTCACATAAAAGATGTTTACATATTGAGAAAATAATAGCTGAATTTGTTACTTGAATGATCTACAGCTGTGTTTTATTTTTATTTTTAGTGGTAGTTTGTTCATGAGTCCCTTGTTTCTCCTGAACAGTTAAACTGCCTGCTGTTCTTCAGAAAAGTCTTTCAGGTCCCACAGATTCTTTGGTTTTTCAGCATTTTGTGTATTTGAACCCTTTACAGCAACAATAGTATGATTTTAAGATCCATGTTTTTACACTGAGGACAACTGAGGGACTCATATGCAACTATTATAGAAGGTTCAAATGCTCACTGATGCTTCAGAAGGAAACACGATGCAATTTGAAGATAAGGGTAAATGTAACTTATTTTGTCTTCTGGGAAACATGTGTACCTTCTGTAGCTTCTGAAAGGCAGTACTAAATGAATAAAGAATAAGAAAAATGTACACATCTTCATTCCGTTCAAAAGTTTACACCCCTGGTTCTTAATGCATGGTTTTTCTTTCTGTAGCATCAGTGAGCATTTGAACCTTCTGTAACAGTTGCATATGAGTCCCTCAGTTGTCCTCAGTGATAAAATAATACAGTCATTGTTAGAAAGGGTTCAAATACCCAAAAATGTTAAAAAACAAAGAATTTGTGGTACCTGAAGGATTTTTCTGAAGAACAGTGGGCAGCTTAACTGTTCAGGACAAACAAGGGACTCACGAACAACTATCACTAAACCAAAAAAAAAACAAAAAAAAAAAACAGATGTGGATCATTCAGGTAACAATACAGTATTAGAGAATCATGTGTATGTAAACTTTTGAACAGGGTCATTTTTATAAATTCAACTATTATTTTTTCTTGTGGACTATATGTAAATGTCTTTTATGTGAAATATTTTATTCAGGTCAGTACTAAATCAAAAATACCATGCATTTTGTATGATCCCTCTTATTTTGGTAAAATAATTAATATTTTGCAGATTCTGCAAGGTGTATGTAAACTTCAACTGTATGCCCTCCATCTGTTCTTCTGCACCTGATGGCAATGGACCAAGGGCGTAAATCGCTCACCTCGCTCACAAGCTTGTTGATGTTGCGTGCACACTTCAGAGACAAGTTGTCATCAGTGTTTAGAGTGTGGTATGCAGAAGTTCCCTTCATCTTGTTTGAATCCTTCTTGTATTTCAGCTGCAGGTTAAACACGGAGAGAAGGGGATGAGAAAGGTGTTTAAACACAATACCAAAAAAGAGCTCAATCTACTGTGCAGGATGCCTGATCTGACAGGATGAATTCCTGTGAGATGAGAGAACATACACAATCAGTCATTTAGACAGTCAGTGTGTCTAAATATGTCCTTTTGATGCCTCTAGAGTGACAACACTGGATTACTGGCAGGAGTCATGGGAGAAAATGTACATATTCCACTTGAGATAGTGATGACAGGCCAAGGTGAGAAAACATTAACTGCAATCAGTGTTATTTTGGTACTATTTATATGCTGTTACAGTTTTTTATTATTATTTTGGCTTGTATTTTTCTAGTTTTACATACTTCTGCTGCACAAGCACCAAATATAATAACCCGTAGCAGATCTATACAGGTGAAGCTGTGGATGGTGGATGGTTTCAAAGGAACTCTGAAAGTGCTGCAAAATGCTATGGTGAATGCTAACCAGTCATTTAAATGTAAAGCCATTTAAATATAACCCTGAACACTGACTGGGACAGAACCTGTCTAATTCCCACTGTGAAAAGTGGAACATCTTATATATGACAGACCACTTTAGCAGTGAGTATGTGCTGATACTCACATCACTGGCTAAGTCATGGGCTTTCTTGGCCATCCGGTATCCAGGGGTAATCATAGCAGGGAAGCTGCCCTTGCCCTTTTGCTGTTCATATTCCTCAGTATAGGCATGCTAAAGGAATCAGAGACATTTAGTATAACCATATGTGAGGATGTAACCATATATGATGTAAAGGCACTGTATGTGCAAAAGAACACTGTGTCACCTGACTGAAGTGTTCTGCGTTCTCTTTGGCCAGAGCAAACTCTGCAGATCCGGCATCAGTGCTGGCCTTGCCCTTCATCTCCTGCTCGTATTTCTGTTGATATTTCACCTGCACAAAAACAACACTAGATTACAACTGGCATGCACTTGCAGCTGACATTTACATGTAATTTACACATTCGGACACTTACTTTGCTGGCCATCTCGCCTGCTTTTTTGGCCACCTGGTATCCAGGAGTGAAGTGGGCAGGGAAACTGCCTTTGCCCCTCTGCTGTTCATAATCCTCAGTGTAGACATACTGTTTTTGTGGACAGAGATGCACAATTAGGGCATATAATATTGAGCCACAAAGATTTTTTTAAGATTCTATTCACTTACATCACTGACAATCTTCCCCTGATTTTTAGCTAGAAGTACATCAGGAGTATCTGTCACAGTGGTGTACTTTGACACTCGTTCTTCATGGCCTTTTTTATACTCCACCTGAATGAAAAAGAAAGGAACTTAAAGTGCGTCTGGTAGGACAGAAACTGGACATTGAAACCGAGACTTCACTTACATTGCTAGCCAGAGTATTGGCTTTCTTTGCCATTTCATATCCTGGAGTGATCATAGCCGGAAAACTACCCTTTCCTTTAGACTGCTCATATTCCTCTGTGTATTTCACCTTTGAATCAACATATAGCATCACAGATAAGAAACACAACTTGTGCAATGACTAATCACATAAACGGGCCATCAGATGACCTGTCCTGGCTTGGAATTTGTAATTGCCTGAAATGCCCTGGTTTTGGCTTTTGGTCACAATTGGTTGATTATGTACAATGCTTGCACACCATTGGTCAGTCATTACCTTAAGCAAGAATGAAAAGAATAAGAAAACAAAGCTAAAACTCTGGCATTTTAGGCAATTTAGAAATCCGGGAAGTCCGGGAAAAAAGAGAACGTATGGTTAATCCACAATCGCTTCCATATTTAGCTTTAGTGGACAGTGTTTTGTAGGGCTGGGAAAATAAATCAGTGCATTGCGAATCGAGAAATGACACTGCATCGATTTTCCAAATGCATCACTTTTCTCTTTCGAATGAATTCCAAGCCTTGAACAGCAGATGGCACTGCATGCTTTAGAAACAGCCATACTCTGCTTGCTTCCAATTCCTTACACACACTTGAACCTAAAATAATAATTCATAAAGTTTGAAAAGGTTGAAGTGAATTACAAGGGTATTCACAGTGGGCTGTGTTTACATTAGTCTCGTGTTATAAAAGCATTCTGAGCTGATGTACAATAGTGTGTTTTTCAATCGGTCATATTGGCGGTACTGAACATAAACAATGCCACTGAATCAAATGGAACTTGTAAATTTAGCTGATTATTGCTGCTGAAAATGGGCAATTATTTTCATGTTTTGTGCTGTACTAATCAGTCAGACCGAGAAAAAAACATTTACCCCCGGTTTCACAGACAAGGCGTAAGCCTAGTCCTAGACTAAAATGTAAGTCTGAGCTGTTTCAACTGAAACAAAATTGCACTGATTGATCTTAAAATATATCAGTGCCTTTGTTTTGTCTCAAGATGCACACCAGTAATGTTTTTTTCTAAGCATGTTTATAAAAATTACTTAAATGTCCTAATTGAACTATGGCCTAATCCTGGCTTAGTCTAAGCCCTGTCTGTGAAACCGGGCCTTAGAGTACTATAGACTGCCAAAAGCTATAACAAATCAAGGAACTAAAAAAATTGTGGTTGGCCAAACTGAACCAAGATTTTCAGGGCAAGAATCTTGACATTTGTGTTTGTTTTTATCATTTCTGTTCAGGTAGGTGAAATATTAGGCTAATATTTTAATTAATACCGCTCATATGTGTCTTTACCACCTATTAACTTTAGTTTGTCAAAATATTGCACCCTTTCCTGCTTACAAGTCCTTCTCTAAATGATTTAACAGCTCCCACACATATTTTCCATGTTTTAGACAGCATAAATTAGCAAAACTAATTTTCAGTAGTACATTAACCGTGCAATCCATGCTGTTGTTTACATCTGAATAAATCCAATGAGGCTGCACATCCGGGTAACTGACCAAATCGTGACATAAGTGCTGCCAAAAGTTATAACAAATCACGGAGTGCAAAAAACTGTCAAGGAACAAAACGCTAGTGATGGGAAAATGAAGCTTTTCGAAGCACCGAGGCTTTCCCATCAACTGTATCATAAAAAGGTTCGTTACTCGAAGCTTTTCAACTTGTTGCACACTAATGACATCTTGTGGACAAAGGTGGAAAAAGTTGCTTTCGCGTCCCAGATCTTAAAGCGATTTTGGACAGTTTCATCAAACACATCAATTTGTGCTATGTCAGGAAAACAGTAATTTTACTCGAATTGATCTGTAAATAAACGTTTTAAAAAAATTATACAAGTACAAGCATGGTTCATGTAGGCATATATGTTCAAAGTAAATTAAGAATAATTTTGACTAATATTAGTATTAATTAGAAGTGCTTGTGAAGCAAGGATAACTATAAAATGAATATGCACAAAACTACACATGCACATATTTATCCGTATTATGATTTATTCTTAACAAAAAGTGAATGACACTTGATACTTGCACAAGGGGTTCGCGTTATTTGAATCAGAATATGAAGCAGTCACGTGGTTGTGTGCGAAAACGAAGCTTCGGACGTCACAGGTCACGTGGTTATGGACAAAACGAATCAAGCTCCGATACAGTGCTTCACTGTGAGATGTTTCGTTTTTTTGAAACAAGCTTCGAAGCTTCGGTGTCAAATGTCACATCACTACAAAACGCGTTTGTGGTTGGGCAAGAATCTTAACAACATTCGTGTTTGTTCTTATCATTTTTGGTCAGGTAGGTGAAATATCAGGCTAATATCTTAATTAATACTGCTCGTACATGTCTTTAGCACTTATTAACTTTAATTTGTCAAAATATTGCGCCCTACCCTACTTACTTAGTCATTTTCTATATGATTTAGCAGCCGTTTTAGACATAAATTAGCAGAACAACGTATTCAGTGGTACATCCATATGAGTAAATCAACATAAGGGCTTTTCTTCTTGAGCATCTGAGTGTTTGGTTAAAAAACTAGATCAGATCGCCATCTGCTGGTAAAACTAAGCTCAGAGTCCAAAAATCGCGGTGCATTACGAATTGATCTATGAAGCATCGATTTATTGTCACAGCCCTAGAAAAATTGTGAGAAAATGAACCACAAAATCTTGAGGAAGTGTCGCACAGCAGGACAAAACAATATTGATACGTTCAACCCTCACACTAAACTCATTACTAAAATGTTGTGTTTTAAAATAATATGATAAAATGTTACATTTTCTATACTTAATATATGTAATTATACTACAGTATACTGTACTAATATAAAATAATTACTTGTGATTAACAGTTATTAGAAATATGACAGAATTTGCTACTACCACAGTTTTCTGAGAGAATACTACACCAGAAGAAATATAAAGATTCTTAGATTTTTAAAACATGCACACCATTTCAGTCAAAAAAGTTCACTTTGGAAATGTATCCTTACATCACTGGCCAATGAGACTCCAGTTTTGGCATGTAACATGTCAGGTGTGTCTGCTACCGAGGTAAACTGTGACACACGCGTTTCATGGCCTCGTTTATATTCCACCTGCAGCCCAAATTACCACATCAGGTCACCTTGTAATACATCATCATAATTTATCTATTTATCGGTGAAGCAAAAAAGCAAGAGGCTCATTTTTCATTATTTGAATCAGATAACTCACGTCACTAATGGTCTTCTGTGCCTGGCTCACACGTACAATTTCCTGGCTGGTAACGCTGCCCGAGTAAAATGATTGTTGCCCCACAAATTCAGTTTGGTAACCTTGCTGCTTTTAGAAAGATTAAAAACAGTCACATGTTATGTTAAAAAAATAGTCAACAGCTACAACATAATGGATTTCTAGTACTATTTTCTTCGGTTACACACCTGACTGGCAAGCTGGCTGGCCTTACGAGCTTGCTCGATTTCTTTTGATCGCATGTCATAGTGGAAAGTGGACATGAAACGTTCTCCTTCTTCTCTATATTTATTCTAAAAAGCAGAGAGATATAAATAAAGGTTAGTACAACAATAATTTACAATGCAGTTTTTGTGATTCCTGATATATGAAGAATGGCGGAATATCACATACTGTAGAAAGTCATATTCAGAGATGTACAACATCAGTGATGCTAGTGTGTGCTATTTTTCCACTCTATTTAGGTCATTTTCAGGAAAGAAATTAAATTATACATGTGACATATACATGTGGTCTGCGTTCTGTTAATCTCCATGTAGGCCGCTTTAGAGCCCACTGACAGACAGGGGCAGCTGGGGATCCCTCAGAGAGAGATTCAGAGAGAGAGAGGGAAAGGAAGCTAGGAAGGAAGAGACGTAGGCCGTGTTCATGTGGTATAAATTTAAACAGCAAATACATAAAGAAGGCCAGAGAAGAGTATCATGTCACACCACAGAAATAACTAGAGAGATGCAGTTCTCATTCCAAACCGGTAGAGTCACCAGGGACTTTGAGCTCTCCTAAAAACAGACCTTTAACCCAGCTCATGTAGGGGGTATTACAAGCAAAATGACCCATGTTCGATTCTTTAAATACTTTTGCTTGTAAATCAGATAGCAATATCCAGACAGTAAATACACTGACCACCACTAGTTTAGCACCAGGCTGCCTAAAAAGTGGAAGATTTTTAGAAGAAAAAATCTATATCATATATTTAAAAATATTATATTTTCTGCATACTCATGTTTAAAACAGTTTATGAGCTCAAAATATTTAAGCAAAACTATTTTTAAAGTCTCAATAAGTAAACTAATAAGATAAGTTCAAGTAAGCAAACTAAAAAGATAAATTAGATTCAGATCTTAATATATTTATTCATTTATTTAAAGTGGTGTAATGTACAGTCAACTGTACATCAATTGACTCTAATGTACAGTCAATTGATGTGTGGTTTGTTAGGATAGGACAATATTTGGCTGAGATACAACTGTTTGAAAATCTGAAAATCAAAATATGAAGATAATCGCCCTTTAAAGTTGTCCAAATGAAGTTCTTAGCAATGCAAAAATTAAGTTTTGATATATTTACGGAACAAAATTTACAAAATATCTTAATAGAACATGATCTTTACCTAATATCATAATGACTTTTGGCATAAAAGAAAAATAATGGGTCAAAATTTTGACTATTGTTACAAATATACCTGTGTTACTTAAGGCTTTGTAGTCCAGGGTCACATATTTTATATAAAAACACCTCAATTTAACAGCATTACCTCAGAACTTCACACTTGTAAATACTTCATCAAATAATGTTACAGAAAACCAAAATACAACTTGAATTTTTATAAAATCATTTTTTTAAAGCCTCAGGATTTCAGGTTTATTTACTACAGTACTTTGCCAGATATACAGTAAGTTTGGGTTGCATTTTGTGGTGTCTGTGACGTAAACAAAACCTCACCTCACTGACTGCTTCAGATTGCTTCTTGGCGTTGATGTTGACAGGGGTCTCATAAACACTTGTAAAGGTGTTGTTCTTTGGATTATGCCTATGGGAAATACAGTAAGAGAAATAATTAGATATTCAGCACAATAAATGGTCAAATTATACAGTAGGTACAAATTAAGCCTTTAGCCACAAAGAAACAGAAAATAATGCTGATTTATTAAAACACTGAGCCTTAGTTGTTACTAAAAAGACTGTTAAAAACTTACACTTGGCAGTATGGCCTTTTCTGATGGCTGACATAATTATTGGCAGTCAGAACCATCTTACAAACCTCACAGTGAAAACATGCTTTATGCCAATTCTGAAAGAGAAAAGAGAGACATACATGCAGAGTGTGAGAAAATTAAAACTAAATTCATATCCTTCTCCTCAAATCTGTCAAACTTAATTGGTCCAAAGTAGTCTTGCTGACGTAATAGAAAACGTGGTTCGATTTTTGAGACGCATGTCGTAAAGACTTACCTGACCAATGAGATTGATCTTCTCCGCTGGGTACACCACAAACCCACACCTGGCACACTTTTGAACATTCATATTTGTATCAAATCAAACCAGCAACTCCAAAGAAAAAGAAAAACAAGTTGTACGAAGCACAGGAAAGCAAGGCGTCCCAGACAGTCCCTTGTTCCCACTTGTGTCTCAGTCTCTGTCCTGTGTTAAACTTAGATCTGCTCTCGGACTGAGACCCTGTCTAGTACATGTCAGTGGGTGCAGAGTTCCAACCCTCTTTAGCTGTTGCCGGTCAGCTGACTGGTTGACCAGCTGTCAGTTACTTGAAAGGGGAGAGAGATGTCACTGAATTGTGATCACAGTGTTGTTCACTTTGAGTACATTAGTCAGAGCTTTCAGACGTACTTTAAATAGGTAAATGAAGTCACGGCTATAGATCATTGCATGCGTTCTGAAATGCCTTAGTTTCTAGCCTGTGCTGTCATGGCTTTCCGTCATTTTCTCAATTAAGATTGTATTGTTCATGCTGTTATATACTACATAACCTTTAGATATTGTGATCAAGTCATTCTCAAAATATGGTGACCCTGTATAAAAGGCATCCTTCTATAATTTTTATGAAATAGTTTTAAATGTTGGATGCTACATCAATTTTTTTGTTTGTTCTCGCTGGTGTTATGAATTTTTATAAAATAGTATTCTGAAAAGGTCAAAGGTCAGAGGAAGAAGAAGCTGTTCAAATGGGCACATGATTATTATTATTTATTTATTTTTGTCTGGTTATTGACTAAAATTATGTTTGTTTTAAAAAATGCAATTGACAGCATTTTATTCATGTTTCATGAGAATTTGCCACTTGATGTATTTGTAAAATAAAAATAAATAATCAATCAATCAATCAATCAATCAATCAATCAATCAATCAATCAATCAATCAATCAATTAAAACAAAATAAAATAGCCAAGTTGTCCAATATAAACATTAGGCTAATAAAGTCAGTAAGTGGTCAGTTCAAGTGGTTTTATGGTAATAAATAAATAATACAATATAACAGTAAAAAGAAAAATATATAAAAAACATTGTTGTATTAATCGACTATGTACATAAATCCAACTGTACATAATATTATTATTATCATCATCATTATTATCATTATTATTATTATTATTATTATCATCATTATTATCATTATTATTATTATTATTATTATTATTATTATTATCTACCAAAAATCACTTCGCAGTATTTATTTTTAAATATACTTTTCAGTGTAATAGCAATAATTAATCGATTTTAGTCTGGTTATTGATGTTTGTTTTTAAAAATGCAATTGACAGCATTTTATTCGTGTTTCATGAGATTTTGCCACTTGCTGTATTTGTAAAATGAAAAAATATATATATATATAGTTAAGTTGTCCAATATAAACACTAGGCTAATAATGTCAAGATGGTAATAAATATTTACCCGTTGCTTTTATGGTAAGTAAATAAATAAATAAATAATAATCATAATAATAATTTTATATATTTATATATACTTTTAATTATAAGCCAGTGACAAACATAATATAATTGTAATACAATATAACAGTAAAAAGGCAAGCATATAAAAGGCATTATTAATTTACTACATAAACCCAATGTACATAATAATAATAACAATAATAATAATAATATGTCTAATATTTATTTTTATAACACACATTATTATTATTATTATTATTATTATTATTATGTAATGTCGAATCAAATACATTCTATTCTATTCTATTCTACTCTATTCTATTGTTTGATTAATAAACAGGAAGTTCGCGCTATACCTTTTCACCACATCTAAAGTGACGCTGTTTCTTTAAATAAGTTAGAGACTGGAGGAAATGGAAGATCTGGAGTTGTACAGTAGTTTCATTTTCTCCGTCTAGTATCCTTGGACTTGAACGAACAATGAATAAAACTGAGGCTGATCCGGCAGAAATGTAAGTTTCAAGAGTAAATATATAGTAATGTTATGAAAACATATTGCTATGTTGAACTGACTCATCTTTGTTTGGCTACTAACTGTAAGTAACAAACCTTGCGTAGCCTTGCTAAACGCATCGAAGCGTTTAAAAGGCAATAAAAAATTTAGGTTGGTAAACATTTCTTATCATGTTACCAAAATGTGAAAATTAAGAAAAACGTGTATTAAACCTAACAACCCTTACCCTAAATTAGCCACGGTTTTATTATAGTAAATGTGTAGTAACCTTGTTTTTGGGCGTCTTGATTACCAGTTTTACCACAAATACCATGAATAAACTATAGCGTAGCAAAATTATGGTTAATTTGTAGTTACCATGCATGGTTTAACTAAAGTACTATTAGATTTTTGGTTTTATTTGTAGTAAAACCATGGATAATTTTCGTACAGGAAGTTGCCCGCGGAAAGTTTAAGGAGGACCTTTACACTTCCTCGAAAATATTTTAGCTATAGAACACATTGCATACTATATGTAAAAACGTTAAAATATAGCGTAGATTGAATAATTGGTAATGTAATTGTATTTAATGTTACCATTGACAAGTTGTCTGTAGGCAACTGAGGTAAATAATGTATCTTCCTACTCTAACGTTACACTTCATGTCATATACTGTAGCTTTTCTTTATCAGCTCTAACAGCTTACATACATAAATACAGAGCTTTTATTTCTTCCAAAGCCATGAATTAGTTGAAAAATTAAGGAAACAAAGTAATTAAATAAACATCCAGTTGAGACAACATCACAAAGTGAAAGTAAAAGTTAGTTTACAGAGTTCATTTACAGATTTGAGAAATAACAGTCACTTCACTGCTGGGAACTATATAAAAGAGGAAAGAACGACTCTAAAGAAATTTACCTTGGAAATAGTTATTGTCACTACTGTGAAATCATACTGTACTAATATGGGGTTTTCTACAAAACAGTGTGATAGCTTTTCTTTCATTTCTACAGTACCAGTCAAAAGTTTAAATTTTTTTTTTAAAGAAGTCTCTTCTGCTCACCAAACCTGCATTTATTTGATCCAAAGTACAGCAAAAACAGTACAATGTTCAAATATTTTAATTATTTAAAATAACTGTTTTCTATTTGAATATATTTTAAAGTGTAATTTATTCATGTGATTTCAAAACAGAATTTTTAGCATCATTACTCCAGTCACATGATCCTTCAGAAATGATTCTAATATTCTGATTTGTTGCTCAAAAACATTTATTATTATTATGTTCAAAACAGCTGAGTAGATTTTTTCAGGTTTCTTTAAATAGAAAGTTCAGAAGAACAGCATTTATCTGAAATAGAAATCTTTTGTAACATTTTAAATGTCTTTATCATCACTTTTGATCAATTTAATGCATCCTTGCTAAATAAAAGTATTAATTTCTATCATTTCTTTCCCAAAATGAAAAAACTGACTCCAAGCTTTTGAATGGTATAGTGTATAATTTTGCAAAATCTTCTTATTTCAGATAAATGCTGATCTTTGGATCTTTCTATTCATCAAATGATCCTGAAAAAATGTACTTAACTGTTTTAAATTTTGATGATGATAATAATAATAATTAAAAAATGTTTCCTGAACAGCAAATTAGAATGATTTCTGAAGGATCATGTGACACTGAAGACTGGAGTAATGATGCTGAAAATGTAGCTTTGAGCACAGGAATAAATTACATTTTATAATATATTAAAATAGAAAGCAGTTATTTTAAATAGTAAAAATATTTCGCAAAATTACTGCTTTTGCCGTATATTGGATTCAATAAAGACAGGCTTGGTGAGCAAACGAGAATTCTTTAAAAAACAACGTCATTGTAACTTAGAAAACAGATTTTGTTTCACCCTGTCAAGAATTTCCAGTTCTTTCACTCAGCTTTGCTGGCCTTGTGTCACTGAACAGTAACAGCGCTATTTTTTTCTTCAGAATGGATAAAGAAACCATTACTGAGATTGAAGAAATTGAGGACCAAGAGAACTATGGAGAAGGAGACACAGTAGATGCAAAACCTGACCGCAAAGGGAGATTTTCTCTTTTTAGCAGGTGAGACTATTTCCAATTTACTGTAATTTATCCATCCATCAGTCCATCCATTAATTCATGCAATGAGCAGATATCAACCACTATTGACCTAACCTGTTATTTAAGTGAGAAAAACAGTTTCCTTTGTGACAATAATTCAGTTAATTATCTATCATTTACAGTAGTACAGTAGTCATACACTAGGTGGCACCACAGTCCTCTTTGTAAATGACAAACCCCATAAGCTTTAACGATTGCATCATATATTTGAATGTATTTAGAGGTATTTTGAGTGCTCAGAATAACTTTTCATAGGTCTTCCACCTGCATATTTAAAATTATTCTCGACTAGGTTCTTTGCAAATAAAACAAAAACACTTATATGCAGATATTATATATTTGGCGACCTTTTATTTGCCACTTTTGAGTGTACTTGCTCTATAACAGGCCTAATATGTAAGTTTGATGGTGTGTTTGTCAGTAGAGGTGTGCCTTTGTCCTGTGTGACCCTGGCTGAGGGGTTTGAATGGGCCTTTGGAAAGCTCTGGGGGCTGGCGTGTGTGCTGACTCAGGTAGTGTGCGCCGGCCCAGCCCAGCGGAGCCACCACTCCGCTCTTTATAGAGTATAGAGCATGCCGGGTTCCTAGCGCACACCATCCAACACCACACCACTTGGAAAAAATCCACCCAAAAGAAGCTAAAATTTGGGAAAGATTCAGCAGATCTAGAGGGAAGAGCAACACGGTTCAATGCAGAGTGGCGTACCATTTGAAGAAGAGCCCAGGTAGGAGAGCGCTCAGATGGGATAGGAGGTAGTGGGGGGGTTGGAGGGGGGTTGTTGCCCCACATCACATGGGACACCTGTGATTCGCTCTACTGTTCATGTGTGAGAGAGTTTATAGGCAGGAACCCATTGTTGTGGTTGGGTAACATGATGACTAGGCTCTTCTGGAAAACTGGCACATAGTGTGCATCCAGTGGCCTACGAATCTGGACAGATCCTTTGGAAATGTCTGTGAAAATTTTCCCTCAGGCATGTGGAATATTATGTTTAGGAAGTTTTAGAGCAGATAATATTATGATCAATTAGAGGATTTAGTTGTCTTCATGATGCCGGATATGCTGGTTAGCTGCCATTTACGATTTTCTGACTGGCATGGGTTGTATTTTGCTTGAGGTTTGGTTGTTCTTCTACTTACAAATGAGCTTTTTTATGATTTGGATTCTATTTCAGAACACACTATGTTCTTATAAATATATATTTGGTGAGTACGTGATGGATGGTTATCTGTCTCTGTCTCTTAGTAAGAAGAAGGATGGCAAGTTGCAGGAAAAAGAGCAATCTACTGAAAGCCATTACAGGATTGTTTTACCAACATTCCAGTATAAGATGAGCCACCGGCGCGTTGGCAAGTGCATCATCATCAACAACAAGAACTTTGATGATAATACAGGTGAGTCTTGGTTTTTATGTCTTCCTGTGTTGAATAATCAATATTGATTTGCCTTTTAATTGGCACACCAGGTAATATTAAACAATGTTGTTGCAGAATCTGAAAAATGTTAATTATTTTACCAAACTGTACTGACCTGAATAAGATATTTCACATAAAACACGTTTACATAAAGTCCACAAGAGAAAATGATAGTTGAATTTATAAAAATGACTCTGTTCAAAAGTTTTCATACACTTGTTTTTGAATACTGTGTTGTTACTTGAATGATCCACAGCTGTATATATATATTTTTTTTGTTCAGTGATATTTGTTCATGAGTGCCTTGTTTGTCCTGAACAGTTAAACTGCCTGCTGTTCTTCAGCAAAGTCCTCAGCAATTTTTTTCTTATTTTGCCTAAATATCATTTTTTTTTTCATTTAGTACTGTCTTTCAGAAGCTACAGAAGATACTTACAGTACATGTTCCCTAGAAGACAAAATAAGTTTAAATTTTCCCTGATCTTCAAATTCAAAAATGCACCATTTTTCTTTTTGAAGCATCAGTGAGTGTTCTAACCTTCTGTAATAGTTGCATATGAGTCCTTCAGTTGTCCTCGGTGTGAAAAAATGGATCTCAAAATCATACAGTCATTGATAACTGTTCAGGACAAACAAGGGACTCATGAACAACTATCACACACACACACAAAAAACACACACACAGCTGTGGACCATTCAGGTAACAACACAGTATTAATACAAGTAAACTTTTGAACAGGGTCATTTTTATAAATTCAGCTATTATTTTCTTTTGTGGACTATATGTTGTTCAGGGTAGTAATAAATAAAAAATAACATGCATTTTGTATGCTCCCCTCTTATTTTGGTAAAAAAATAATTAACACTTTGCAGATTCTGCAAGGTGTATGTAAACTTTTGATCTCAACTGTATCTGTGGATTATATTTACCATAGTTTCTGCAAAAACAACACAGACATTAATGTGACTACCTTTAAACGTTTTATGAAAAATATCAAAAATAAAACTTGAATGTTGAGTCATTTAGACCTAAAGTCATCTAAGGCCGCTAACTAATTACTTATTATTTGTGATCTGTGTTTAAGGAATGAATGTTCGAAACGGCACAGATCGTGATGCTGGAGAGCTATTCAAGTGCTTTAAAAACTTGGGCTTCGAGGTTTTTGTCTACAATGACCAGACCTGCAGGAACATGGAGCGGCTACTAAAAGAAAGTGAGCGGCCAAAATATTTATCACAACCCCAAATCATCAGAATGCCACATCCGGTGTGTAAATTAGGCTTACATAACTGTGCTCGGAAATTATTTTAAGAAACATATGAAATGAAAACATGTAAGTGTTATATATCAGTAAGAGCCAGAAAGAAAAAAAACTAAAACAGTGCAATGGAACTTTTGCGGAATGTGGTTGGGCTGCCTGATTGCTGGAAGGTTGCATCATAACATGTTGTTTTGAATGTTGTGCTGTTACAAAAACGAGGGAACTTCCTGTCCACTGACTATATTGACCTATTTTTTCCTGTAAGAGTGAGTGCAGCCATATGTAAATTTATAGGTCTGGCTTCCGGTCTCATCCGTATCTAGTTATTTTTAGCTGTGCAAATCAGCTTGTTTTGCTGCTTAATATTGCAGATTGGTGTGTTTTATCATATTATCTTTATGTATTATCTTAATTATGAACACACTGGTTTGTAAAGCAAACAGTTTTAACGTTTACTGCACATTGTTACTCTTCTCGTTATTTCCCTGTAGAGGCTACTGAACGAAAGTCTCACCCATAGGCTTACTTCCACGTTGAAGAATAAGGTATATAGGCATCTGCTTTTTTAGTGCAATATAATATCATGAAACCTATATGTGTTTCAGTCTCACAAGAGGACCACAGCGACAGCTCCTGCTTTGCCTGCATCTTGCTGAGCCACGGCGAGGAGGGCATGATTTACGGCACGGATGGAGCAATGCCCATCAAGAGCATGACCTCGCTCTTCAAAGGAGACATGTGCAAGAGCCTCGTGGGCAAGCCCAAGCTCTTTTTCATCCAGGTAAGGGGAGCAGGGCCACTGGAGGATTTGGGGAGGCAAGAGGAGGATGAGGAAGAAATGAAGGAGGAGAAAATGGAGCACCTACATACAACGGTGTCTATTGTTTTAAATGCTATTTCAGTCGCACCACACCCGGGGTTAACATACCGTTATCGAAGTGCACTTTAGATGGATATTGACATGGTGGTGTGTTTTGACTGGCAGGCTTGTCGGGGTTCAGAGTTTGATGATGGTGTGCAGACAGACTCAGGACCACCTAATGACACGATAGAGACAGATGCCAATCCAAGGCACAAGATTCCGGTTGAAGCAGACTTCCTTTTTGCTTATTCAACTGTCCCAGGTAATTTTTACTCTTCATTACGAAACGTGGAATGCGGGAAATTTAGTCTCAAAGAGTCCCACGGAAAACATGCCTTTCTCTAGAGTTGCATGCAATAAACGTTAATGTTTTCTCTGTGGTTTTTAAAGAAGTTTCTTCTGCTCATCAAGGCTGCATTTATTTAATCAATATACAAAAATACAAAAACTAATATTATTATCATAACATTTCTCTATTTTAATATAATGTAAAATATAATTTATTCCTGTAAAGCAAAGGTGTATATTCAGCTTCATTACTCCATTCTAATATGCTGATTTATTATTTGGAAACAGGATTTTTTTCTATTCTTTGATAAATAAAACATTAAAAAGAAGAGTGTTTAGGCAATTCTAAAGTTTGGGGTCTGTTTTTCTTTTTCTTTTTTTTAAAGAAATTAATACATTTAATTAGAAAGGATGTGTTAAATGGATAAAAAGTGATAGTAAAGACTTACATTGTTAGAAAAGATTTATATTTTGAATAAATGCTGTTCTAATCATCAAAGAAACAAAGGGAAAAGAATAACAGGTTCCAAAAAATATTAAGCAGCACAACAGTTTTAACACTGATAACAAATCAGCATATTAAAATGATTTCTAAAGAATCATGTGACACTGAAGACTGGAGTTATGGCTGATGAAAATTCAGCGCTGCGTCACAGAAATAAATTATATTTTAAAGTATATCAAATTCCGAAACCAATATTAGAAACTGCAATAATATTTCACAATACTACATTTTTTTTCTGTATTTTTGATCAAATAAATACAGCCTTAATGAGCATAAGAGACTCCATTAAAAACATTAAAATCTTACCAATCCCAAACTTTTGAACCACAGTGTATGCATATTTATTAATTTATTAATTGGTTTCTGGCATGGAATAAAACAATAAAAAGATACGATTTTTCCAAGCAATTTTGAATTTATATCACATAATTTCTATTTCACATAAATGCTGTTCTTTTAAAAATGTATCTCCATCAAATAATCCTGACAGTATCCATAAAATATTAAGCCTCACAACTAAATTTATAATAAAAAAATATTGCTGAAAAAAATCTTATACAATAATCTTGTATTACTTATGATAATTATACACAGTGTTATGACAAGAAATGCAATTTTACTTTTTTTTTTTTTTTGTTGCTATCCACTGAACACTTTTTGGTTCTATTCATTATTGCATCAGTTAATCAGCATTTGAACTGCGTAGTTTGTTAATTTTTCTATTAATATTTTCGTAATGTAAAGTACCAAGTCAACATCACCTTCTGGCTTCATAGACGAACATGTCGGTTAAGGGCGTCTAGCACAAGTTATGCAAAAACTCCCATTATATTCACTGAATCTATTAAATGAATCTTTTATTTACATTATACCTGCACTGTGTTGTTTATGTTGTTTATTGTTTTCAGCGCTGACTAATCTAAGCACCTCTGATTGGTCAATGCATTCCTAAATTCAACAGAAATGCGTTTGATTGGTTGTTAGGCTCAATTTAAATTTAAGGGAGACAATTTAAATTTAATTCTGTGAATTGACACTTTTCATTCATTTTCACATTTCACTTTAATCGCGACAGCCGTAATACATTGTTTAATTGTGCAAGACGCATTTGTCTTGAATTTTGGGGCATTTTTGTTCATTTTGGTTGCATTTTTGGCAAAAGCGCTCGTTAATTTCTGACCCTGACATTTGTTCTTACAGGTTACTACTCCTGGAGGAATCCAGGCCGAGGCTCCTGGTTTGTCCAGGCCCTCTGTAACGTTCTTAGTGAGTTTGGCAAGCAACTGGAGATCATGCAGATCCTCACACGGGTCAACTACATGGTGGCCACCAGCTTCGAGTCCTGGTCAGAAGATCCCCGTTTTACCGAGAAGAAACAGATACCTTGTGTGGTGTCCATGTTGACTAAAGAGCTCTACTTCAACTGATCTGAGCAGACCTCCGTCTTGCCTTTTCTCAGCATGCACATCAAGGACTTCATAGTAGCACACTTTTAATTTGATATCTTTTAACAGTAAATATTAACCAAATTGTTAACCTTTTTTGTCATTGATCCATAAGGAGGGAACCCTCAATCTAATACTTGAGCAAAATAATTGTAAACAGCGGTGCATATTTCAGGATGGCAGGCAGGAAAGACATCAGGTGTACAAAGACTAACCACTGACTGACTAAATGACTGACCGAATGACTGACTTCACATGACCAAACGGTCACTACCTTCAGGGATGGTCCCAGCTTTTCATGCTGGGCATACAGACAACAAAATGATCTTACTTTGTGCTACTTCCTGTTTGAGTTCACTACTTTTTCAGTGAATGTTCTACTTTAACTTTCTCAGAGTATTCCACGGAATAATAATTATGTCACATATAATCTGATCTTTGTCCACTGGCAGTGTCAAATATCCATGTTGCTTTGCCAACTTTTGAAAGTTTTCTGCCACTTTTACTTTACTAGATGAAACTTTATTGATCTTAATAAAAAAAACAGTGCTTGAAAAAGGCATCCACTATCACATTAACCTTTGCTGTTGTTCTGTTTATATATTACAAGCAACTCAAGCATAAACTCTAAGCATATAAATGGCCATTTGTAGCATTTTAGTTTGGTTTGGTTATTCCAGAATGCTCTTTAGAGGAGGTCAAAGAAAGGCCATGAATGGAAATGGAGTGGCAAATAGTGAAGTAATGCTGACACCCGCACAGTTTAAGTAAAAGCTTTTCACTCATCCCTCGCTCAAATGAGCATTCATACGGTGTATTTTGAGCACACTGTAGCTTTGAAGTCTTCATGCAGTATTTACTGATGTTTTGTACTGAATCTGTCTATGATCAACAGAGGCAGCTATTGTTTCACTGGTTACATTTGAACCAATTATCACCCATCTGACCAATTGTGCTGTTTCAAACTTGATGGAAGGTTCTGATGTTTTCAGAGCTTGTTTCGTTCAACAGTTTTTCCTTCCCTTTTGTTCTCTCTGTATTTTTTTTATTTCATTGTTCATCCAGATCACACTCTGAATCTGCCAGCCTGTACACCATCTGACCATCATCACAAATGAAAGGCCCACTTTTCTTAATGCATGGATTATTAGTGAAGTGCTCCAACTATACTGAAGAAAGTACTAGCTCCACTGGTTTTGAAATTGAAAACAATTTTAATTTTTTTTTATACTACATTGTTTTTAAATATAAATGCTTTACGGTGATAGAAATGTTAATTAATAGAAAAATGTTAACTAAGAAATGAATAATATATTTTAGCACAAATGCCCTGGGAAATTTGTTTACATTGTGTCAACATTATTGTATAAAGTGGGGCTGATTTTTGTTTTTAATGACTTTAATTCATATGAATGCATTTGTAAGCCTTATTTTATTGTATTAAAATACAAATATATATACATTTTGAAATCTGTCTTTTCTTTTTTAACAATACTTCAAAGTAGTTATACACTACTGTTCAGTCTTCTATTTAAATATAGCCTATATTAAAGTTAATTTATTTCTGTTACAGTATAGCGAAGCTGTAATTAAAATATCCACAAAGCACTAGAACAGTGTTATATATTTTTTTGACTTGTGTACTTACATTATCCCAAATGTTTCCATGAATGTTTAAATCCACAGAAATAAGCAATTTTAAAGGGAACCCCGGGTATCAAGACTTGTATGGCTTAATATAACGTAAATGAAATATGTAGTAGAAAACCCATGAAAGTTATTTTAAAAAATCCACATCGTTTTATACATATTTTTGGATTATGGAGGATGCCATTATTTTGATGATGTGACAGCTGCTGTTTTTATTGCAACACACAACTCAGAAAACAAAATACATTACCACATTGTGTGGCTTTGGATCAAATAATTCACGATACATGCTTTGAAGTCCAGTTCTGAATCAAATGATTCGCAATATGCGCTTTGAAGTCCAGTTCTGGATCAAATGATTCACAATACGAGCTTTGAAGTCCAGTTCTGAATCAAATGATTCACAATACACACTTTGAAGTCCAGTTCTGAATCAAATGATTCACAATATGCGCTTTGAAGTCCAGTTCTGAATCAAATGATTCACAATACGAGCTTTGAAGACCAGTTCTGAATCAAATGATTCACAATACACACTTTGAAGTCCAGTTCTGAATCAAATGATTCACAATACAAGCTTTGAAGTCCAGTTCTGAATCAAATGATTCACAATACGAGCTTTGAAGTCCAGTTCTGAATCAAATGATTCACAATACACACTTTGAAGTCCAGTTCTGAATCAAATGATTCACAATACGAGCTTTGAAGACCAGTTCTGAATCAAATGATTCACAATACACACTTTGAAGTCCAGTTCTGAATCAAATGATTCACAATACAAGCTTTGAAGTCCAGTTCTGAATCAAATGATTCACAATACGAGCTTTGAAGACCAGTTCTGAATCAAATGATTCACAATACACACTTTGAAGACCAGTTCTGAATCAAATGATTCACAATACACACTTTGAAGTCCAGTTCTGAATCAAATGATTCACAATATGCGCTTTGAAGTCCAGTTCTGAATCAAATGATTCACAATACGAGCTTTGAAGACCAGTTCTGAATCAAATGATTCACAATACACACTTTGAAGTCCAGTTCTGAATCAAATGATTCACAATACAAGCTTTGAAGTCCAGTTCTGAATCAAATGATTCACAATACGAGCTTTGAAGACCAGTTCTGAATCAAATGATTCACAATACGAGCTTTGAAGACCAGTTCTGAATCAAATGATTCACAATACACACTTTGAAGTCCAGTTCTGAATCAAATGATTCACAATATGCGCTTTGAAGTCCAGTTCTGAATCAAATAATTCACAATACGCACTTTGAAGTCCAGTTCTGAATCAAATGATTCACAATATGCGCTTTGAAGTCCAGTTCTGAATCAAATGATTCACAATACACACTTTGAAGACCAGTTCTGAATCAAATGATTCACGATATGCACTTTGAAGTCCAGTTCTGCATCAAATGATTCACAATACATGCTTTGAAGTCCAGTTCTGAATCAAATGATTCACAATATGCACTTTGAAGTCCAGTTCTGAATCAAATGATTCACAATATGTGCTTTAAAGGCCAGTTCTGGATCAAATGATTCACCTGTACATGCTTTGAAGTCCAGTTCTGGATCAAATGATTCCCGATACGTTCTTTGAAGTCCAGTTCTGAATCAAATGATTCACAATACATGCTTTGAAGTCCAGTTCACAAAAGCATGTAAAGACACAATGGTTAACTAGAATTTCAAAATAGTGATCACGTTAAATACAGTTTCTGTCATATTAAATACATTTAATGATATAACACCCATTATCTGGTACTTGTCTAAAAAGACTTTATGATGTGCATTGTTAACAGATAACACTAACATTGGTTACTTGGACCTACTATAGCCTTAGGTCAACCTCTGCCTATGGAGAGAGTTTTCAAAAGAATCCCTCCTCTGCGTTTTTCAAAAATTGCACTCTGAGTAAGAGACATCATTTACGTTATAAGTCATACATGTCATAATACCCAGGGTTCCCTTTAACCAGTGGCCCATTCTTCGTCATTGCAGCGCTTGCCAATGACATCATATACCCTTGGTTTTATTTCACAGAGAACATAGAAACACCAAAGACACTTTAATATGTTATGCGTTTTATTAGATGCCGAACGCAGAGTCGCATTATAACAGAACTTAGAACACACTCAAATGTATCTAGTAAGAAAAAAACACTGCTTTATTCCACATACACATGACTGAAAAGAGTGGAAGTGGTCAGCTGTGGCATAATAAAAACACTGCTGTTTTCAAGCCGTGTGTCGCGCTCATCTTTCCTTAGCAATCGCTCTAGCAGTCTCGTTTTGTTTCCACAGCTTTCAGCCCTGCTTCATACTACAGTGACGTTAATAAATCTTTAATACATTAGCTCATTGATAAACACAATTTTTGGTCCGACTGGACTGTCGGGAATGAAGACAACAACACCCATGATTCCACAATCATGACGTCATCAAACTACGCCTTTGTTTCTTTATTTGTTTTGAATATGTGCCCTCTAGAGGCGAAAATTACATACTGTGTTTTTAATATTTTTGTGAAAACTGATATTTTTTTATTTGGGGCTCTTGAAATGGTAATCTTGTGTAACATTATGAATATAACTGTCACTTTTAATCAACTAAATGCGTTCTTACTGAATAAACAAAGTAGACCCCAACCATTATCGACTGTCCATCACAAGATTGGGGAGCATTTTGAGGCATCGCAAATCAGCAGCGGTTTCCTGTTGGTCTCTTGGTTGTCATGACCAGGACAGACAACCTGGTAGAGTGAGTCTGTGAAGGTTCCTGCACAAAAACTGTACAGGGGTGTCATGGTGTCAGCCCCCAGGAAACAAACCAAACCTCCTTCTGAGCTGGAGAAGATGCCAATGCGCTTAAAAGTTCTCCCACTTACATGGGTGAGCTCATGGGGAACGCCATTGTGCCAGGCTGTGTATTCGCCATTGAAATACTCAACGCACCAGGACGTTGGGCCCCGACCCAACCAGCAGTCCTCCTCTTGGCCCTTCCTGGAGATGCTGGGGTATGTGAGCCCTAGTTCCCAGTATGTCTTACTAGCTACCTCTACCTCCCAGTAGTTGCGAACATCCGTGAAGCCCTTCCTGCTAATCACATTGAGGGTGGTGTCAAATCGAGACAGGTTTTCAGAAACATCCTGCCAGGTATCGGTGTAAGCGACTGAGTCGCCCTCAGGGGAAATAATAAGTTTTGGGTGAGCAGAGTCAGGATCCAGAACAACTTCTTGGGCATCTGAAAAATGTGCCAAAGGCATCATAAAATTAGAAACTATATTTAGAAACTAATTCCTTCTGAGAATATTTGAGAACAAAACTGGTTTAGCTTGTGTTAAAAAACATTGCAGGCTTTTGAACTTGTACATACTAAAAGTGCAAGGGTAATTTTCATGTAAAAGTGTGAAGATCCTCACAGCTTTGAAAGAGTTTCTTGGTGACAGGAACCTGAGAGCGTATGAAGAGCAGAAGGTTGATGGTTAAGCCAAGCAGTTGTTCATTCTTAAACTCATCCATCTGAATTAACTCTGGATCTGTCTTCTTTAGAGTCTCCATTATCCTATAAAGAAGGAAGAATATGTGAACTACAAAAATGCTAATACTGCACAAACAGGAAGAACTGTTGTACGGAAACTTTAGATTGCTTCCTTGATGAAATGCTTGGCGCTGTTTACTTAACCATTTTCCAGTCTCACAAATGAAAACAAGTAGGCCTATTTGTCAAAACAAGAAAACCACTTAAATAAAAAAAAAGCAATGCAGGGTAAAATATTCCAGTAACTTTGGAGTGCAACATACTTAAAATGTCTGTCAAAACTTTCCGTTATGGACCACAAATCAAATTCCCAAAACTGCAACACTACTTACCTTTCCTTCACCTCTGACATCTGTAAATAAAAGAGATGAGGAAATCATGGTTTAAAAAGTGAGCTATTGTAGAACATTTCCACACAGCAAATACAATTTCATAAAATTGTGGAGTTGCCTTAATTTATCTACTGTAGAAGGACTTTTAAAACTAAGGTGTGCAAAAAATTGAAAGAATTATTTGTAAGACTGATATAGTTTACCTGTATTTAACATAATTACTAAATATATTTAACAATGGGTTTTTTTTGTAAAAATTTACATTTTATTTAGCTTTCTGCTATTAAAATGTATTAAAATACACAGTATTTGTGGAAATAATTCAGTTATACCATTTATTTCTTTAGTACAATGGCAATATAAAAACAAATGATTTAACTATCTTTACAATATTATTTTAATATTTTATTATTTTAATATTTTATCAAACCATATAAATGGGTTTTACACATGAAAACAAACAGTACTCTACCATCCAAAAGAGTTTCCTATACGCACTTCCTAAGGCCTCATTTATCTAATCAAGAATACAGTAAAAATATTAATATTGTGAAATATCATTACAGTTTAAAATAACTGTTTTCTATTTTAATATTTTAAAATGATTATTTATTACTGTGATGGCAAAGCTTAATTTGTTTTACTCAGGGGTTTTTTATGAAGGGAAAAACTAAATCCAAACCCCCATGGCCCTGTTTAAAAAAGTGTTTGCCCCCTTTCTATTTTTTTTTTTTTTTTTGCATGTTTGTCACACTTCAATGTTTCAGATCATCAAACAAATTTAAATATTAATCAAAGATAACACAACATGCCAGGAAAACAAAATCCAGACCCACATGGCCTTGTGTGAAAAACTGTTTTTCATTCAGGAACAAATGAGAAAGAAAGTTATTGGTGAGATCTATCAGTCTGGTAAAGGTTATAAAGCCATTTCTAAAGCTTTTGGTCTCCAACAAACCACAGTGAGAGCCATTATCCACAAATGGCGAAAACATGGAACAGTGGTGAACCTTCCCAGGAGTGGCCGGCCGACCAAAATTACCCCAAGAGCGCATCGATGACTCAACCAAGAGGCCCACAACAACATCTAAATAACTGCAGGCCTCTCTTGCCTCAGTTAAGGCCAGTGTTCATGACTCCACCATAAGAAAGAGACTGGGCAAAAATGGCCTGCATGGCAGAGTTTCAAGACGAAAACCACTGCTGAGCAAAAAAGAACATAAAGGCTCGTCTCAGTTTTGCCAGAACATGCTTGAAAACCCTTCAATGTGGCTGAATTACAACAATACTGCCAAGATGAATGGGCCAAAATTCCTGCACAGTGCTGTAACACTCATTGCAAGTTATTGCAAACGCTTGATTGCAGTTGTTACTAAGGGTGGCCCAACCAGTTATTAAATTTAGGGGGCAAACACTTTCTCACACATGGCCATGTGGGTTTGGATTTTGTTTTCTCTTCATAATAAAAAACTTCATTTAAAAACTGCATGTTGTGTTTACTTATGTTATCTTTGATTAATATTTAAATTTGTTTGATGATCTGAAACATTAAAGTGTGACAAACATGCAAAAAAATAAAAAAAATCAGGAAGGGGGCCAACACTTTTTCACACCACTGTATTTAACTTATATATAAAATGCTCATTTGCTGCTCAATAAATATTTCTCATTATAGTCAATGTTGAAAATGGTCAAGCTACTTAATATTTTTGTGGAAACCACATTTAGAATTACTTATTGGTAAGTGTTTCGCATCTTGTGAAAATATTCCCACAGGTATGTTTTCGTTTTAAGACCAGGTAGCATTTAATGCATGCTTGAATAAATGTATTAATTTCTTTAAAAAATAAAACAATAAAATGGTCTTAAGCAACTTAAGAGCACAAAACCTTCAAGCATTCTGTTACTACTTCAGCTATATAATATTACTGTCTGAAAACTTGCTACTACAGGACACCGTACTGAACTAAAAATGCACCTTCTCTCGAGCCTGCGGTTGATGTTTCGCCATCTGTGCAGACAGTTCAGCAAGCTGCTGATCGATTTCTTGAGTGAGCTTGTAGCACTTCTCAATGCTGTCCTCAATATTTCTCTCCATGGCCTCTGTCTCAATATCCAACTGGCTCATTGTAATTCTCAGATCCTCATCCAAAACCCTCTTCATGTCATCATATTTTTGCTTAATCTTCTCTTTTAGAGCTGCAGTCTTGCTCTGTGGAATAAAGAAAGATACTCAATGAGCTACATCAGAATCATCTGCTATATGTGACCCTGGACCACAAGACCAGTCATAAGAGGCAATTTTTCATCTGAAAGCTGAATAAATAAGCTTTCCATTGATGTATGATTAGTTAGGAAAGGACAATGTTTGGCAGATACAACTATTTGAAAATATGAGGGTGCAAATACAAAATCTAAATACTGAGAAAATCACCTTTAAAGTTGTCCAAATGAAGTTCTTAGCAATGCTATATTTACGGTAAGACATATTTAATGTAAGTTTCACCAACTTACATTAAAGTCAGATTGTTTTGTTGATAACTTCTTCATTCGGAAAGCCAGAATGTCTCTTTGTCTCTTCAGGTGCTCCTGATTTTCTATTGGGGTGTCCTTGAATGTGATATTTCATAGGTCAAAATCAAGTAAAAAATACATCTTTTGCAAATATCCATTACAACGAATAGAAATTAATTGAATTGTTACCTGACTTTGTGTCTTCATCATTGAGCTCAACTCTATACTAGTACCAGATCTTCACTTGATTTGATTGGTCCTCTATTGTCTTTCCAGTCTTATTCTCCACTGGCAAATGACTAGCCTTAGCCCCAAACTTTGAGCTTTATACTATACTGTTAAGATGCCAAGGATGGGGGAGGGATGATGGTCCATCTGTTGTTCCTGTGCCCTGGTAAGTATTTGAGCTGTACGACTGGAGTCCGTAAATCTGGCTGAAGGACTGAAGGAGCTGTACTGGGCCTGCTGTAGTCTGCGTACATTGTGCCCAAAAAGAGAAAGGATCCAGCACTTGTAGCCAAAGAAAGCCTCTATTTATATCACCCTCACACATGGAAGACTTACAAAACCATGTTTCGCAACACCTAATATTTAGACGTTTAAATCGAGTTGTCCGGTTTAACCATTGTGGTCAGTTTTGACAGGGTTTTAATCTACAGATGCGTCTGGAACAAATTCCAAATAGTTCGTAAACACTTTTATAGCAGGTTGCACCAATTATAAACTTTAGCCATGACCCTGTTAGCCCTTGTAATGACGGATAGAAATTCTTTGAATGGCGTGCGAGTAGGAACGCTTGGGTTGTGGCCTATGCCAAACCACCTGCAGCTGCCGCCTGTCTTTCTACATCCAAGCAGATCATGGGTAAGTTCCCGGCACAGTGCCACTGATAAACAATTATTCAGCCTCAAGGCATTTGGTGAGCAGGCGAGCGTGGGAAATGACGCAAGCCGGTGATGTCTTGTTGATTGATACAGTACATTTTAAACATGGCTGGAAATTAGGGTAGGGGTTTTTACACTAAGTAAGAGTAAGGTTACCGCCTAGATTCTTTGAAGCCGACTTCTGGAATGTAGGAGATAAACTTTTGTCTGGTTTTACAATGGCATAAATAATGCAAATGAAACTCACACTTCTGTTCATAGATGTGTGAAACTGATTATAAACTTAGATCTTGATTACAACAGCACGTCATGCTGATGTTTAGCTTTACAATGACTTTACAATTTTTTTTAACACGTGTGAACACTGTTCCGACAGGTTTTTGAAGAGCATGCAATCATGTAGGTGTGTAGCAAGTGCCTTGTGAAAGTATTCATACTTCTTAATTTTTTACATTTAAAACTTAATGTTTTAAATTACTTTTTTTCCACATCCATCTACAGTTGTGGCCAAAAGTTGAGAATTACATAAATATTGGAAATTGGAAAAGTTGCTGCTTTAAGTTTTTATAATAGCAATTTGCATATACTCCAGAATGTTATGAAGAGTGATCAGATGAATTGCATAGTCCTTCTTTGCCATGAAAATTAACTTAATCCCGAAAAAACTTTCCACTGCATTTCATTGCTGTCATTAAAGGACCTGCTGAGATCATTTCAGTAATCGTCTTGTTAACTCAGGTGAGAATGTTGACCAGCACAAGGCTGGAGATCATTATGTCAGATTGATTGGGTTAAATGGCAGACTTGACATGTTAAAAGGAGGGTCATGCTTGAAATCATTGTTCTTCCATTGTTAACCACGATGAACTGCAAAGTAACGCGTGCAGCCATCATTGCATTGCATAAAAATGGCTTCACAGGCAAGGATATTGTGGCTACTAAGGTTGCACCTAAATCAACAATTTATAGGATCATCAAGAACTTCAAGGAAAGAGGTTCAATTCTTGTAAAGAAGGCTTCAGGGCGTCCAAGAATGTCCAGTAAGCGCCAGGATCGTCTCCTAAAGAGGATTCAGCTGCGGGATCGGAGTGCCACCAGTGCAGAGCTTGCTCAGGAATGGCATTAGGCAGGTGTGAGCGCATCTGCACGCTAGAGATGCGCGGATGGAGACCCGCACCTATATTTTTCTCTGAATTAGATAACCGCACCCGACCCGCACCCGATCGTCATATTACACGTATTGTAATTCTTAGTTTTGCATGATGATATGATAAATTAATGGTTCATGTTAACAGCAGATTGATTCAGCTGATCTGCAAATCGCTGCACACTTATACGTTTATCACTCATCATGATTTTAAGCCAAATCCATGCAGAAAAGAATAACGTTAACTGACATCTGGATGCGACTCTCCGCAATCTCTGACGAAATCGGTCGGGTTTTCTCTGTATTAGAGCCGCTCTGAACTTAGTATTTGAACGCATGCTTGGACTGAAGTTTACAGGGGTTCACCAGTTTAAGAAAGGTCTGAGCGTAAAAATCTGCTTCTTTTCATTTTTAAGGTATTGTTTTCATTATAATCTACTGATTCAAATAAGTAATCAATAATAATTATAGCCTACCACTGCGCACCTAGCCTGACATGCTTTCGCGTAAGAATGAACAGGCAGCATCTGTGGACGCATCAGGCAAAATCGTCAAATATATTTCAAAAGAAGCCGGCGCCACGGTCCTGACCACATCACTGTCTTTACTGGGTGTTTTTAGGGAATATTTCAATTTATTAACATGCGACTAAATTAGCTATTCATGTGTTGGACTGTCATGATTTTGGCTAATGCAGGACACTTCTGAATGATGCGCATCAGAGAGAAGTGGGTAAACGCAAAGCGACCAATGCACTACACCGCTGCATTACCGTGCTCAATAGCATTAGCACGGGCATAACTCCCTTCAAACTTTATATGGAATATCACCGTTTCTGTCACCAAAAACTTAGAACAGGCAAACACACACACGCACACAAATGAAATCGTCTGCCTGATGAAAAACATATTTAAAACACGTTCAAGTTTTAGAAAATGTAGTTAATATTTGCATCATTATTGATTTATCTCATCCACCCGCGACCCACCCGCAAATAATCAGAATGCATTTTTTTATTACCCGACCCACCCGACCCGCGGATATAACCGCCATCCGCGCATCACTACTGCACGCACAGTGAGGCGAAGACTTTTGGAAGAAGGCCTGGTGTCAAGAAGGGCAGCAAAGAAGCCACTTCTCTCCAAAAAAAAAAAAAACATCAGGGACAGATCGATCTTCTGCAAAAAGTATGGCGAATGGACTGTTGAGGACTGGGGCAAAGTCATATTCTCCTCTTTACGATTGTTTGGGGCATCTGGAAAAAGGCTTGTCTGGAGAAGAAAAGGTGAGTGCTACCATCAGTCCTGTGTCATGCCAACAGTAAAGCTTCCTGAGACCATTCATGTGTGGGGTTGCTTCTCATCCAAGGGAGTGGGCTCACTCATAATGAATAAAGAATGGTACCAAAACACCCTCCGACAGCAACTTCTTCCAACAATCAAACAACAGTTTGGTGAAAAACAATGCATTTTCCAGCACGATGGAGCACGTGCCATAAGGCAAAAGTGATAACTAAGTGGCTCAGGGACCAAAACGTTGAAATTTTGGGTTCATGGCCTGGAAACTCCCCAGATCTTAATCCCATTGAGAACTTGTGGTCAATCCTCAAGAGGCGGGTGGACAAACAAAAACCCACTAATTCTGACAAACTCCAAGAAGTGATTATGAAAGAATGGGTCGCTATCAGTCAGGATTTGGCCCACAAGTTGATTGAGAGCATGCCCAGTCGAATTGCAGAGGTCCTGAACAAGAAGGGCCAACACTGCAAATACTGACTCTTTGCATAAATGTCATGTAATTGTCGATAAAAGCCTTTGAAACGTATGAAGTGCTTGTAATTATATTTCAGTACATCACAGAAACAACTGAAACAAAGATCTAAAAGCAGTTTAGCAGCAAACTTTGTGAAAACTAATATTTGTGTCATTCTCAAAACTTTTGACCACGACTGTACACTCCATGCACCATAAAGACAAAGCAAAAACAGAATTGTCGCAACTTCTTAAATGTATTAAAAACTAAAAAAAAAAGTACATTGCATAAGTATTCATACCCTTAACTCAGTACTTTGCTGAAGCACCTTTACAGCCTCATGTCTTTTGGGGTATGATGCAACAAGATTTGCACAGCAACATTTGGCAATTATCTGCCATTCTTTGCCTCACCTTTTTACCTCTCAATCTCTGTCAGCTTGGATGGGGTCTGGCAGACATTATCAGATTTTTACAGAAATGTTTGAGTTCAAGCCCAAGCTCTGGCTGGGCCACTCAAGGACATTCACAGAGTTGTCTATAAGCCACTCTTGCTGTGTGCTTAGAGTCATTGCCCTGCTGGAAAGTGAACCTTCTGCCCAGTCTGAGGGTCTGAATGCTCTGGGTTTTCATTAAGGCTCAATATCTCAATATTTTGGTGCATTAAGTTTTTCTTCTACTCCGACAAATCCCTCAGCCTCACATCATGAGGCTGCTACCAGCACACTTTACTTTTGGGATGGTACTCTGGAGGTGATGAGCAGTGCTTGGTTTCCTTCAAACATGATGTTTGGAATTGAGGTTCATCAGACCACAGAATCTTGTTTCTCACAGTCTGAGGGTCCTGTAGGTACTTTTCATGCAAATTCCAAGTGTGTTTCCACACCACCATAAAGCCCAGATCCTTGGAGTGTTTCAGTGATGTTTGTCCTTCTGTAAGTTTCTCCCATCTGCATATATGACTATGGAGTTCCACTAGAGTGACCATCAGGTTTTTGGTCACCAGTCTAAACAAGTCCCTTCCCAACGATTGCTCAGTTTGGCCAGAAGGCCAGCTCTAGGAAGAGTCCTGGTTGTTTTAAATTTCCTACATTAAGGGTAATGGAGACTACATGCTTCCGTGAACCTTCAATGCCGCAGAATTGTTTCTGAACTCTTCCCCAGATGTGTGGCTTGATGCAATCCTGTCTCTGAGCTCTAGAGGCAGTTTTTTTTTTACCTCAAGGCTTGGTTTTTGCTCTGATATGCATTTTCAGCTGTTAGACCTTTTATTAAGCCTTTCCAAATCATACCCATTCAATTGAATTTGCCACAGGTTAACCTAACTCAAAGTGTAGTAACATCTACAAATAATATAAATGGTTCTGAGCTAAATTTCAACTGTCCCAGATAAGGGTACGAATACTTATGCAATGGAATAATTTAAGTGTTTTTTTATTTTTAATAAATTTGCAAAGATGTAAAAAAAACTGTTTTTTGCTTTTATTAAAAATTAAATAATAAAAAAAGTAATTTAAAGCAGTTTAACATGATGCAGCAATGTAACAAAATGTGATAAAAAAGGGGTATGAATACTTTCGCAAGGCACTGTAGCAATGCAAAAATTGTCAATGCGAATTAGAGGTCCTTGTAATTTTCTGTTGTAAAAATTGCAGTAAAAATACACCCTTTGGTTTTTAAAGGGATAGGCCACCCAAAAAAATAAAATTCTGTCATTAATTACTCACCCTCATGTTATATGAGATATTTTTATAGGCCTTGAACGTGGTAGTGCGTTGCTGTCCTTGCAGGGTCAGAAAACTCTCGGATATTATCAAAAATCTTAATTTGTGTTCCGAAGATAAACGAAAGTCTTACAGGTTTGGAACGATATGAGGGTGAATAATTAATGACAGATTTTTCATTTTGTGGTGAACTATCCCTTTAATATTCTCCAATCCAGTATCCAACTTGCACTTTTTATGGGGAAATTTGTGTCTAATATCTTTTTTTTTATTTTCCCAAAAAATGAAACTCTATACCTCTATTAAAACATTGCTCTGTTTGTGCAAAATTCCCAACTAGCTCCACAACTTTTAGCTCAACCAATGACGCGAGTTTAGGGCGGGGCTACTTGTTTTTATAACCAATGGCAGATGGGAGGAGTTCAGTTCAGTCGTGGCAGAAATGACTTCACCTCCAATGTCAGATCATAAGTCTAGCAATGCATCTTTGGCAACATGCAATCTGTGGCTATAATGTGTGTTACATTACAGGGACAACAATATAGTCTCATATTATTTGAATGCAAATTCAAAAAGTGGGTTTAAACTCGACAAGTACTACTTGACAAGTTTTTCTTGCTTGAGTACATAACAAATACGTCTCCAATCACCGCCTTCCTTGTGACATCACCTCTAAGATTTTTCACTGATGGTGTAAACTTCCTCATATGTTTTAACCACATTTTGTGTTCTCACAGACAGGGAGCATCTATATCAGGTACAGAAAACAGATTTTTCAGTCAAATAATACTTTTTTAAAATTAAACCAGCATACATTATTTGTATAATTTTGATTGCTGCATCAGAAAGGTAAAATTAAAAGAAATAGTGTGGTCTGATTTACATTATCTGTGACAGCGTCAATGATAGCAAATTACATCTTACTGTAAGTCACCATTTAGTACATATTTACTAACAAACCATTTGAAGAAATATGTCAAACAAAACTACGTTTAGGTTGGTTGTCAATGTGAGGAACTGTTTTCTCTTTTTTTCTTGCTTGTGCTGCTCACAATGGTATCTATTGTTCAGCTAGCAGACATATTTCTGATGAATGGTAACATTTAAAATGCACATCATGTGCAGAAACAGTGTAACTGAACTATTTAAGAACCTCTCGATTTTCAAGTCTTTGCCACCTGAAATCATTCATTATACTATCTATGTAACTACAGCTTAATCTGTTCTCAGGTTCACACTGACAGCATTCCATTACTCGCCACAACTGAAAAATAAAATGGCAGGTGTGTTCTTTCAAAGCACTGTGATTTTATGATATTAAGTTTAGCATGTGGCTGTTTTGATTATTGTTTGTCTCTGCAGATACTAACTATGTGTTTTACATACATGGAGCAGAGGAACAAATGTGTTCTGGATACCTCTACAAATCTCCCCCGGAGAATCAGTTCAAGACCCAGGTATGTTTCTCTGGAAGAGAAGAACAGGTGATTAAATTAGGTGAGGCTAATTTCTCTCATGCTGTATTTTTTCTTTTACTTCTTTGCAGAAATCATGGAAAAGGAGGTTTTTTGTTCTTCTGAAGTACAGAGACAACACATGCCAACTGAAGTACTACAAAAATGATGAGAAGAACAAACCACTGGGAGACATTGACTTGTCTAAGTATGTTCAATATTTGCACTCGGCACTGTTTAAAACTAATCAGACTTCCTGTATCATATCATTACACTATCAACATCATAGTTAGTCTCGACAAACGTTCCTTGTACAATAATTATTGCACAGTGAGACAAAAAAAGAAATCATCTTTTCTTTTTCTCTCTGTCCTTTAGGATCACATACATGTTCTTGTACCCCGAGATGCACACTATGTGGAAATGGATTCATAACAAATTCAGATGTTCTTCTTCGAGTGTAATGTTTATTAGAGTGCCAGAAAGAGACTACTTCCTTATAGGCGAAAACAGGTTTGTCCTGAATGTGTTGGGAGTATTGATTTCTTGTTCTTTCTCATGGCATAAATTGAATGGAAATGTTTAAAAAAATATGCACACATTCTAAATATAAATGAGATACAGGAATGCATTTAATTTAGTCTTTTTTATAATTTTTTTTTTTTTAAAGCTCAATAGTCAAGATATGATTTAAGCACATTTAAATAGTCTCTGAATGATGCACTTTAACATATTTGTGCAGTTGGGAGATGGACAAATGGTTCACTGCTTTATTTGACATCTTAAATAATCGTCCACACAGACTGTTGGATCCCAAGGTAATGTTTTGCAGTTCGTACACAAGTGTGCATGGTATACAAATCATTTGTTTAAACTGAATCATATGAATTAAACTTCTGTCACACAGACATTCGGGTCACACAGACACATCAGTGAACCTCCACAATCAGACGATGATCAGGTATGCTGGCACATGCAACGTGCTGCTAAAACGTGCTGCTAAAACGTGCTGCTAAAACGTGCTGGTATAATTTTGGCAACTGGTTTTACAGGTTTTATTATAATTAATGATGCCTATCTTTGGTATTTTATTTATTGCTAATGCAAGGTTTCCCAACTATTTTTGAGAATCAATTTTTAACACCAGAGGAGACACAGTTTAGTCCTAATTAACTATTATTTAAAACAATAATCAGCTGCATTAATCTTGTTTGCAACCCATAATGATTTTATCAAACAAACTAAAAATAATCTGCCTGTTGTCTGGAAGGAGAGAGGAAACACTGCATGTTATTTTTGTAATGGGAGTCATTTAACCCTTTGCTCTCAGAGTTCTCAGAGATCTCTGACATATTCTGATTATTACTGGATTTTATTTGTAGCTGTGAGGTAATGTAATAAGACAAGAGAATAATATCATCATCTATATTGTGCCAATGACAGAAAACAGAGTGGAATCAAATTAAATATGTTACACATGAGTCTACATCATCTGTGACCTATGACCCCATCTATGTTTCTCCGATAAAAGTGAGGAGAAATAAGGTAGACACAACAATATGACAGGAAATGCAAACTTCTACACACAAACATACTTTACTAATGTTTTCACTCTCTTTTTGCTCATGACAGACTAAACTAACAACAGAAAGCAATCATGAAGATGATGACACAGATGAATTGTCAGAATGAATAACAACTCTGGCTTCATCCTCAACTACTACTGAGTGCTAACTGTCACAACAGACCAACAGTCTGAAAAACAAGAGTTTTGTTGTTTGAATTTTACAGTTCAAACTATATGTATTTTTAAGATTGAACAGGATTATTTATATGCTAATCTTACATTTTGTTTCACTGACTTGCACTAAAGCAAAGCAAATGAATAATGTTTTTACAGTAATACTTTATTAAACACCTGATTTAATAGTGATAAGATGAACTGCAAAAGTTGTGTTAATGTACTGAAAATTTCACATCATTTACAAAAATGCATATACCGGTTAAAGCAAATGACCACAAGACAATGATTTCAGAACAAGGCAGCTCATTTTCAAAGACAACAATACAGGAAATTCTGTGGCATGTGTAAATATGTACTAAATATATATTTAAAATTAAATTTTGAAACACATACATGTTCAAACTGTTTTGATGTGAAAAGTAAAGAAAATTAAATATAACTATGACCGGTTTTAACATGTACATTTCATTAAAACTATATTGTATGTTCAATGAAAGATTTCTGATATCAGTTTTATTGGTATGTCTGTTCTCTAACATAGAGTCTCAAAACTAACCGACATTTTATATATCTTGATATCCTAAAATGACGCTTTTTTTGTTTTGTTTTTTCCACAAACAAATTAAGTTCATTAAAGGATTACTCCACTTTCAAAATAAAAAAAAATTCTGATCATTTACATACCCCCATGTCATCCAAGATATTCATGTCCATGATATTCAAGGAATCAAGTTTTTTGAGGAAAACATTCCAGGATTTTTTTCCATTTATGGTGCTCAACAGACTGAAGGTTAAAAATGCAGTTTTAATGCAGCTTCGAAGGGCTCTAAATGATCCCAGCCAAGGAATAAGGGTCTTATCTAGTCAAATGATCGGTTATTTTCTTTAAAAAATATATATATATTTGTACACTTTTTAACCACAAATGCTCCTCTTGTCAGAGTTGTCAATGTGTACTCTCTGAACTCTGGTTCAAGACAGTTAGACAAGTAGTTTTCCGACATACCCTAAGTCAACCAGAGTGTCCAGAGTACACATGCGCATCGCAGAGCTATAGACAAGAGTTGCATTTGAGATTAAAAAGTATATAAATCGTAATTTATTTATTTAATAAAATAACCGATCGTTTCACTATAAGACCCTTATTCCTTGGCTGGGATTGTGTAGAGCCCTTTGAAGCTGCACTTAAACTTCATTTTTAACCTTCAATCGGCTGAGCACCATTGAAGTACACTACACTCTTAAAGACAAAGGTGCTTTAAAAGGTTCTTCAAGCGATACCATAAAAGAAAAAAATTTGGTTTCACAAAGAACCATTCAGTCAAAGACCATCTCTTTCTTTCCTTTCTATAATCTGAAGAATCTTCTTTTGCCACAAAGAAACTTTTGTGAATTTTATGGCATCATAAAAGCACCTTTATTTTTATTTTTAAAAGTGTATATGGACAAAAATCCTGGAATGTTTTCCTCAATAAACTTTTTTCTTTGCAAAAAAAAAAGAAAGACATGAGGGGTAAATAAATTATTAGCACAGTGGAGTAATCCTTTCATTTTCTTTGTGTATTTTATATTGCATGTAGCATTTTTGATTATAAAGTTTTCCCATGATAAAATTTTTTGCTTTCAATATGTATTCCAAATTGGTTAATTCATCTGTATCTGTGAATTCTGTATAAAGTACAGATTAGATAAACCATTGCCAGGAAGTTTGCCTTTATTTTTAGCCCAGGAACAAAAGAAACTGCAACAATAAAAAAAAAAAAAAAAAAAAATGTTTCTCACACTTACACTCCCATATACTGGCACTAACTATCACACATTTATTTAACCTTCAGAGATGCAAATTAAATACCATCAATCATAAAACCACCTAAACCCTCTTAACGCCACCTCACCCTGCCAAGAGCATGTTACACTTGGATAAAATCCAGGCTGGAGGAAGGACAATTACAGTATTTACTGAAATCCAGCAGTCAAGATTTCCCCCTACGATCCCTGGCAGCACACAGGGAAAGAGAGAATTATTTTTTGGCAAGATAACTTACTATGTAACCTCTTGCATTTCTAAGAGGAATAAATAACTATAATCCAATAAATGTATGAGACTATGTGTGTATATGTGCATGTTTCAGTCAGAGCTGCACATGCTTCAAAAGTTTTTTTGTAGTATGATGTTTTTGACAATGTCACAATTCCATGAACACGTTTGTCTGGTTTTTCCACAAATAAATGACAGATGCAGTTAAAAGGGAGGAGCTTTAAACCTGAGCTCACATATAACCAGAAACTCTTCCTTTTACCAGCATAACACTCTGGATGAGACAAAAGGACCTCTAGCTATCCTCCTAAACTACCATCATAACATACACGTTGTGAGAACTGAATACCTTTTTCAGAGGACACTATTTTTTTACGGAGACACCAGGTAAGGAAATAATATTATAGAATATGGGTACTGATATCTTGATTCTGCTTGTGATGCTTGCTACATTTAGAAAAATAATGCTGAAACTCTGAGTTTAAAACATTGATAAAGACATAAATTTGAAATATAGTGGAGGGTTAATTTCCATTGCATTTTAAAACAAAATCATAAATCACTGTTGTTTACATCTGTTTATCAGATATATGTCAGTGTAAATAAACATTTCACATCTATTATAGAACTAAAGCCACAACAACAAGATGTCCAACAGAAATAAATTAAGTAAGTCTGAAAATCTCTCGAGAAAAATAGAATAATCAAAGAAGGAAAATGTAAAAACTCAAGTTAAACTGAGTGGCATAGATGAGTTTAATGTTGTTTCAATTATGTTTCTGCAGCAGCAACTGCAAAATTTTACAGTGAACCAGCAAAGGTGGAGGAACTGTACACTGGTTACCTGCTCAAGTCCCCCGCTCAACCAGCCCTGATTAAAAACACTGTACGTCTCATATTGCAATTCAACTTAAAACCTAGACAGTTCCTTTGTTTGTGAAACTTAGCAGTTTTATATATCTGTCACAGAAATCATGGAAGCGCCGTTTCTTTGTGCTCTCCAAAACGAGTGAAGATGCCTACGAGCTGACATATCATGCAAACAATGAAAGGAGAGACAAGCCTTTGGGAGTGATAGACCTTTCTAAGTAAGAAAAATACTGCTAAAGTCATAAATAAATAAATGAAGTATCAAACTATAATGAGAACGTCTTTCTGTTTTAAAGGATCATCCTGCTGTTTTCTGGCCCGGAGGCACATCAAAAGTGGGACTGGATCCAGAAAAACTTCAAGTGCTCGCCATCCTCTGTGCTGTTCATGAAGGTGGAAGAAGACACACCAAAACCCTCTAGAGACTACTTTCTCATTGAAGAAAACAGGTTTGCTACCACCATTTTGACCATGTTTCTTACTACTATCAGCATGATGCAGACAAAAATAATAATATTTAAGCCTCCATGAAATCAAAATTGTGTCTATGTCTAATAGTTCTGAAACCATTTGTACAGAAGCAGATACTCACATTAAAAACTGAGCCTTCAGAATAACAGTCAGCAAAGCTTTATCGGCATTACTAAACATTTGGTGCATTTCCAAAGCATGCAGTATTCGAATATGAAATAGACAATAAGCAAAATAAATGTGAAGTAAATGAAGAGATACATGAAATTAAAGGGAAATAAAAGAAAAAGACAGTGAGATTTTTATGAAGTCTTTAAGCAGTAGCTTAATCGTTCTGCTTTTGAATGTATTTCTATATATCTTTTAGTTTAAACTCTTAATTTTCATTTTCAAATAACTGATGAAGTTTTTTAATAGTGTTCAATGTTTTCTGGTGTTTTCAGTGACGATGTGGATGGTTGGCTCAATGCCTTAGTCAAGGTACTGAAGACCCAGAAATCCCGAAAACTTAAGGTAAACATAAAATTTTCTCTCTCTCTTAAAGGAGTAGTTCACTTATAGAACAAGAATTTACAGATAATGTACCCCCCCCCCCCCCTTATCATCCAAGATATTCATGTCTTTCTTTCTTCAGTCGTAAAGAAATTGTGTTTTTTAAGGAAAACACTTTAGGATTTCTCTCCATATAATGGACTTCTATGGTGCCCATGAGTTTGAACTTCCAAAATGCAGTTTAAATGCGGCTTCAAATGGCTCTAAATGATCCCAGCCACGGAAGAATGGTCAAAACGATCTGTTATTTTCTTAACTTATATACTTTTTAATCTGCCGAGCTAGACAAGACTAGTATTTGAGGTTAAAAATTTCGCTAGATAAGACCATTTTTTCCTCGGCTGTGATCGTTTAGAGTCCTTTGAAGCTACATTTTGGAAGTCCAAACCGGGGGGGGCACCATAGAAGTCCATTATATTAAGAGAAATCCTGAAATGTTTTACTCAAAAAACATAATTTCCTTACGACTGAAGAAAGAAAGACATGAACATTTTGGATGACAAGGGAGTGAGTACATTATCTGTAAATTTTTGTTCTGAAAGTGAACTACTCCTTTAACATGTATATAAACTACCTATCAAAGGTTTGGACACACCTAAAGATTTTTTAATAATGAATATGGCAATTATGCAGCGATTATTATTATTATTTTTATTTTTATATTATTATTGTTGCAATATAACTTATTCATTTATTTATTTTTTTGTTTAGAAATGTACATGTTGATCATTTATATTTAAAGTATCTACAACATGCTCACATGCTTTACTTTTTGCACAGGATAACAGATCTAGATCAGCATCTGTACCTGGAACAAGTTTGGAACCAATGGTTGAGGATGAGCCTGATGACAGACGTTCAGCACCTGAACTAATGTTAACTTACCCATCAATGTACAGCCATTATGACTATCCTCGAAGGCTCAGCGAACCTCCAGCACCAATAGCATTCAAGGTTTTACACATTTCCATAGAGTTTCTTTAACATATGCACAAAAATGCTCTTGAACTCACTATTAAAGAATAAAACTCAAACCTCTATCAAGCAGATTCCATTTATTGAGGATGAAGATGAGGAGGACGAGATGCAGGATGAATCTCCAGAGGAAAGTGAATACATGTCCATGGCAGCATTGTAAGTGTTTCCCTTAACTAGGAACTCCTAGCAGAATATGAAATGTACTCTGTTTAAATACAGTAAAATAATTGTTTTTTTGTGTGTGTGGTCTCATTAGGCAAAGTGCATTGGAAGCTGACCAACAGGAGGCAGACACTGCATGCACACAGAAAAAGTAATTCTGAATTCTTGATTCACTTATTTAGCTCATGCACTACTTTGTCAGTAATGTGACAAATGTGACAGTAATGTGTAATTCCCCTCTCAGATGCCATAAATAGATGTGTTTTTTTTTTGTTTGTTTGTTTATTTAAAGACTACAAAGCACTTATCTTAGCATTGCTGAATGATGTGTTTTGCTGCTTGGAAACTTCTATTCTTGTTGAACCGGTCTGGTCACAGATAAATGTTACGATTAAAGCCAACTTGCAATAGTTTTAACATCTTACGAGATGCAATCATCTCTGACTAGAACAGTTCACCTCTGTTGTTCTTCAGCAAAACATTGCATGTAAAATCCAGTCATTTAAATAGAAATAAACTGTAAATTTAGACTTTTTTGCATCTTTTGAAAAAGCTACTACTACAATTTTCCACAAAAATGCACCTGAATGACGTCATCTCTGTATTATGCATAAAAAAGCTATATTTATAATGAAAAATGTGGCATCTGTCAATTTAATCAATGCATATTTCTTTTCTGCAGTGAAATGCACACACATGTTGAGAAGGAGATCTGCATTAGTCACAATGATCTGAAAAACAGTCTGACCTTGACTCAGGCAGAGGGCAAACCATGGTACAACTCTCACTGATAATACATTTCAGTTATTAGAGTTTAATATCTATCCTATCCTGATAGAGAAATCATTAACATGAGTACAAATTAACGACTTACATTATGTTTCTCATTGTTGGTGTTCATCCTTTTCTTCTCCAGTGTCTCTGACTGTCGGAAGATTCAGGACTCCTGTCTCTTCCATAAAGGGGATCAGATCCTGGCCTTCAATGACCTGCTAATAGACACAGTAGAAGAGATACAGACATACTTAAGAAGACTAAGCAAGGACGAGGTAAGATGATGATTCACAGTTAAAAAAAAATTGTATCACTACATTCAGAGAGCTAGAAATAATTCTACTGAAATTTCCTGCAGGTAAAACTCACCATTCGGCGGTTTATAGGATCCCAGCCTCTACACTCTGAACTCTGCCTATCATAATGGAGATATGAAATGAAATGTCATCTGAATTTATCATCATCAAGATATTAGAAATACAGGTTAAAAACGAGGTGTAAATAAAGAACAGAAGAGGCAGTAAAGTATCTAAAGTAACTTGTTCTATTTTGACTGTATATTAACCAGGTAAATGCAAAACAATGTGAATCTTACATTCGCTGACCTTTAATGTCACTGAGTGAAAGAAAGTAGTAACAGTTAGACTGTATATATATGTGCATTAAACTATGTGAGTGGTAGTGGGCGTATTAGTTCACATCTGTTAATGTGAAGGACGAGTCAGGTATTACTTTATAATAAGTATGAAGGTAAATTCACATTGAAAAACACACAATTGTAAACTGTTAATGTATTTTAACCTTTTTAAAGAAGCACTTTTTTTTACAATCCTAACAGTATGAAGTACTTTATATACTATGTATATACAACTTTTCTATTATTGTGTATTTTGTTTTGCAAAGCATTTAATCAACAATGCGTTGCTTCTAGACATTATGTATCTTTTTAATTTGATAATTACTGAATAACATGTAGCTTAAAGGTATGTAAGATGTACACAAATTATGCTGTAGAAAAGAATGTATTTGCACTTTGTTACAATGTGAAGTATTAATAAACTTTTATTAATAAAACATTTTTTGCACTTATTTTATAATATAATTTAATATAATTAGATATCACTTTTACAGAAATGTATTACAGTTTGTGATTTTTATTTTTTATAATTTGTCTTAAAAATAGGTAGTTGATAATATGGTTTGACTATTTTCAATTAGTCTCTGAATGCTGCATTAAAACACATGGACTGCTTTATTTTATCCCAAGGTAATGTTTTGACATTTTTGACATGAACATGTATCTCATGCATTATGTACACAAGTGTGCATGGTATTCAAATAATTTCTTTAAGCTGAATTAAAGCTGAATCCAGGGAAAACGGTGGAGGAAAGACAAGTATTTATCCAACAGGCAAGATTTTCTCCTACAATCCCCAGCAGCTCACAGAGAAACAAAGACTTATTAAGGTACCTCTTCCATTCATAAGAGGAACAAAGAGCTTCTAACTGCATTAATAACTATAATACAATAAATGAAAAAGTGCCAGCTTGTGTCTGAGACTATGAGTTGACATGAGCATGTTTCAGAAACATTTATTTTGTAGTACAATGGTTTCCATAAGATCACAAAGCCATGAACACGTTTGTCTGGTTATTTCCAAACATATTAATACAGTCAAAGGGGAGGAATGCTAAACCTGAGCTTTCACATAATCAGAAACTCCTCCTTTTACCAGCATAAGCTAGCTTCCTCCTGCCATCATAACATATACATTGTGAGAACTAAATATCTTTTGACGGTGACACAAGGTAAAGCATTAATATTACAGAATATTGCTACTGCTGTGATTATTCTGCTTGTGGTGCTTGTAAAATGTAGAGAAATAATGCTGATTCTATTAATGTGAGAATTTAAAACTTTTATAAAGATATCCTGCATGTTATTATATACAGTACAGTATTTGAAATATGATGGAGGGTTCCTTTTTTTATTCTTTACAAAATCATAAATCACTGTTGTTTACATCTGTTTATCAGATATATATGTCAGTAGCTTAAGAGTAAAATATTAAAATAGTAAAAATATTTCACATCCATTTTAGAACTAAAGCAAACAACATCAGGATGTCCAACAAAAAGAAACAAAGTAAGTCTAAAAATCTCTTGAGAAAAAAATTAGATAATCAAGAAGACAACTGAAAAACTCAAATTAAACTGCATCTATGTGTTTAATGTTGCTTTAATTATTTCTGCAGCAGCAACTTCAGTATTTTACAATGAACCAGCAACGGTGGAGGAAGTGTACACTGGTTACCTGCTCAAGTCCCCCCCTCCATCAGCCCTGACTAAAAACACTGTACTTCACATATTGCAATTCAACCTGAAAAAAAAAATATCTGCAGTCTGTCGAAGACAGTTTATCTGTTTTTGAAACTTAGCAGTTTTATACATCTGTCACAGAAATCATGGAAGCGTCATTTCTTTGTGCTCTCCAAGATGAGTGAAGACTCCTACCAGCTGACATATCATGCAAACAATGAAAGGAGAGACAAGCCTTTGGGGGCGATAGACATTACTAAGTAATGAAAATACTGTCAAAGTCATAAGTAAATAAATTAAGTATTTAGTATTTTCACGCTATAATGAGAACATCTATTTGTTTTAAAGGATCAGCCTGTTGTTTGTTGGCCCTGAGGCACATCAGAAGTGGGACTGGATCCAGAAAAACTTCAAGTGCTCTCCATCCTCTGTGCTGTACTTGAAGGTGGAAAAAGACACACCAAAACACTCTAGAGACTATTTTCTCATTGGAGAAAACAGGTATGCCACCATCATTTTGACCATTTTTCTCATTGCCTTCACTACACAGTTTTATTAAACCCAGCATGATGCACAAAAAGTTAGTATCTATTCAATAAAATAGACAGTGAAGTAAATGAAACAAAATCATGGGAGAAAAAGAATAAGACATTGTAAGAACATAAAAAAAAACCTTTGTAGATAACATCACACATTTATTTAGAAATTAATTCAATAAGTCCTGTGCTGTGAATATACTGATTTCATGGAATCAGCTTAATTGCATTCTGCAATTTGTTATATATCCTGAAAATGTAATTCTAGAAATCTTTTAGTTTAAACTCTCAAAATATTCATTTTAAAACAACTGACGCAGTTTTTCAGTAGTGTTAAATGTTTTCTGGTGTTTTCAGTGAGGATGTGGATGGTTGGCTCAATGCCTTAGTAAAAGTAATGAAGACCCAGATATCACGAAATAAACTTCGACATACAGATGATACCCTTAAGGTAAACATTAAAATATTTTTCTCTTCACATGTATGCATATATAACTATTTCATTATTTATAAGCATGCTCACATGCTTTACTCTTTCCACAGGACAACAGACTTAGAGTAACATCTGAACCTGTGCACTTTTCACAATCAAAAGCCAAAGATCAGTCTGATGACAGATGGTCAGCACCTGAACTAATGTTCACTTACCCATCACTGTACAGCCATTACGACTATCCTCGAAGGCTCAGCGAACCTCCAGCACCAGTAGCGCTTAAGGTTTTACACATTTACATACAGTTTCTTTAACATATGCACAAAAATGTTCTTAAACTCCCTATTAAAAGAATAAAACTCAAACCTCTATCAAGCAGATTCCATTTATTAAGGATAAAGATGAGTTGGATGAAATGCAGGATGAATCTCCAGAGGAAAATGAATACATGTCCATGGCATCAATGTAAGTGCTCCCCTTATGGCCTAGTGGAATGTAAAATGAACTCTGTTAATATAATATAATTTTCTCAGAGACATTTGAATTCATTTCTGATTAGGCAAAGAGCTTTGGAAGTTGACCAAGAGGAGGCGAACACTACCTGCATGCAGAAAGAGTAATTTTGAATTTATTTTCTGTTTGGACAGTTCTAACCTTTGTAGTCTTGTTGAACAGGTCTGGTTTTCGACGATAGTTAAAATGAAAGCTAACACTTAGCAAGGTTTTAGCATACCTGACAGATGCAATCATCACATCATTTAAACTCTAAACACGCAGTGAAAACTTTACAATGAAAGTTTAGCAATGAAAGATTCTCTGTATTCATATGTCAGATTTACCAATCACTGCTGTTGGGAAAATCTACTACACTTTTAAAAAATAAAGGCGCTTTAAAAGGTTCTTCACAGCGATGCCATAGAAGAACCATTTTTGGTTCCACAAAGAACCATTTAGTCAAAGGTTATTTAAAGAACCATCTCTTTTTTTTACTTTTTTATAATCTAAAGAACCTTCTTTCACCAACAAAGAACCTTTCATGAAACAGAAAGATTCTTCAGATGTTAAAGGTTCTTTATGGAACCATTAAGACAAAAAAAGGTTCTTCTATTGCATCATGAAGCACCTTTATTGTTAAGAAAATAGTATATTTTTCTGCTGAATGCACTTAGGATTGACACCATCTCTGTTTGACTATCTGATTTATTTATTTTTTCCCCAGTGATGATCACAGGCGTTCTAAACAATCTCTCATTAGCTTCACTGAAAGCTGTGACTCTACTAAGACAGACAACAGGTGATTTTTATCAATTCAAACATGGCTATAACCACCATATTAAGATTTTTAGTGGCTGATACTTAAATGATCCAATTAACCTATCGGTAAACCCCGCCCCCCTTAGTTACTGTTGCTCACTCGGACAAAGAAATGGAGTTTCCACTGTCTTACGACAGCTGTCAGTGTGAAAACCTTGTCCCAGTACGTTTTTGATCATTTTTGGACAAAAAAGGACCACCTCTTTCATGGAACATTTAAGTAAGACTTAAATATGCCATGGAGGGATACATAAACGATTTTAAAATAAATATGTTGTGGGTAACCAAAATTAATTTGAAAGCTATTTGACATTTGAGCAGATGAACAATGTAACTTCATAAGAGTATGACAACCAGAAAATCAATGTTGAATAATAAAATAAATTCTAAATTCCACTGCCAATCCTCTCAGGATACCTGGAAGCAGTGTTACAAGTACCACAGGCACATTGTTTTAAAATTTTATGGCATACATACTATCAAACTGATGAAAGCTTCGGATCTTCCAATGTTTCTCTATGGTGCTAAAACCTACGGATGTCAGAGTTCTGGTCCCTGTGCAACTGATACTCAACTTCCATTGGCTCATTTGCATTCGAGGGGAGGGGCTTCAATTATTATTATTATCTTAAATATGGGGTTGCATCCTTCATTTCAGTACTGGAAATACGAGTGTATCCGTGTGTCAGTTGTTAAGTAAAATTATATATTTTCCTAGTTAAAATCAGATATATTTAACAGACATATATTTAAAATGTGGCATTTGTATTTTTCTGCTTTATAGTGAAACACACACACAGAAGGCCTGTGTTAGTCAAATTGATCTGAAAAACAGTCCAATCTTGACACATGAAGAAGGCAAACCTTGGTATAACTTTCACTGATAATTAATTACAGTTTAAAATGTATCCTATCCTGATAAAACATTAATATGAGTACAAATAAACAACTTACATTGTATTATGTGTATCTCACTGTTGTGTGTGTTCATCTTTTTCCTCTTCAGTGTCTCTGACTGTCAGAAGATTCAGGACTAGAGTCTTCAATGACCTGCTTATAAACACAGAAGAGATAAAGACTAAGCAAGTACGAGGTAAGATAATGATTCACAGTAAAAAAAAAAAAAAAAAAATTCACCACATGTGAGAGAGCTTTAAATAATTCTACTGAAATTACCTACAGGTAAAACACACTATTCGGCGACACTATAGGATCCCAGCCTCTGAACTCTGAACCCTGCCCATCATAATGAAGACATCAAACAATATCTCATCTGAATTCATTAATTTGAGTCTAATCATAAAGGTGAAAACATGGTGTAAATGAAGAACGGAAGAAGCAGTCAGGTTATCTAAAATAACTTGTCCTCTTTTGACTGCACATTAATCATCTAAATGTGCAAAACAATGTGAATCTTAGATTCAGTGACCTTTAAATGTCACTGAGTGAAAGAAATTAGTTACATTTAGACTGTATATATGCCCGTGTGAGTGTTAGTGAGCGTATTAGTTCACGTTAGGGCTGCACGATTAATCGTTTTTAAACCGAAATCGCGATTTGAAAGGGTGCGATTTTCAAATCGCAAGAGCTGCGATTATTTCGATTTATTATCAAATGTGGTAACAAGCATATAAGTCGTTTTTGACAGGTCACTTCAAGTGCATATTACGTCTTCATGCTTATATTACGTTTGATGCAGAGTTTAACCAATAGGGGGCATTTTAACACTGCATGTAGAGACATGCACGGGACGTATTTTTCAGTCCCGCCTCCGCAGAAATATGTTGATCTCGGTCCGTTCCTACCTCGACATTCATGTTTTGTCCCGCTCCTGCCCGCATAAAAGTAACCTATATAGTTTTTTTTCAGTACATCAATTGAATTTACATGAAACAGTTTTGTAACATCTCGTAAGTTTCACAAAACCCCAGCATAAACGTCCCCGATAAAATATTTGTTATAGGCTAAGCATCAACATTCACAAACCACTGTTATTCTTAACAGAATTAAGAGCAAGCATGAGCTACTGTGTGTATCCAGAGCAGAATGCAAGCAGACAAAGCTAAAGTTGACATCTCACTTCATTTGCGATCTCATAAAGCTCTAACACAATGAATATTATGCACGATGAATCTTTCACAATGTCTACACTTCGTGTGTTTTAATTCGCGGGCACGCAATATTCAGCACTGTGCAAGAATGTTTGAGCAGTGAGTGGATTCTAACTTAAACACCTGACTGCCTATCCTTGTGCTTACTGATAATAGCTGTAAGTTGTATACTAGTTGTTCTTGCTGCTTTTGTGCAATAGATGAATAACAATATTTTGCTTTTTAGATATTTCTATTTTGCGGGGATCCCGCGAATCATTTTATTTTCCCGCGTCCCGAACAGCCGCACTCGTCCATCAAGTTTTGTCCCGCTATACTCCCGTAGGAGTGCAGGTCTCTACTGCATGTACTGAGCAAATAACGTTAACGCCATTTGGAAAAGATAAGCGGGAGCAGCGGCTCAACTTCCCAACAAAGTGTCTCTTAATGTAGGTTATCATCAGTGTTTTACTGATGTAAAATTGTTTACAGTGTGTTTGGATTCCTAAAAGTTTAAGATTTTAATAATATTTTATTATATAATTTTAATTGTTCATTTTATTTTATTTAAGATACTGTAGTTATTTTCTTAATTTGTCATGATAACTGACAACTTTATTTTAAAAAAGGCAACAATGTTTAAGAGGTTTTAAATAAACAGTAGAACAGTGTAGCATACTTTGTGATTATGCTTGGTCTTTCTTTGGTTCTGTTAAAACCACCATATCAAACCTGTAGCTCTTTTATGAAATAGTAGTAAATCGCATTTTAAATCGCAAATCGCAATTTTGATCAGAAAAATCGCAATTAGATTTTTTCTCCAAATCGTGCAGCCCTAGTTCACGTGTTTAATGTGAAGAACAAGAGTCAAGTTTTCCTTTATAATATGAAGGTGAATTCACATTGAAAACTGCATAGTTCTAAACTGTTCATGTATTTTAACCGTTTTAAAGATGCACTTTTTTGTATAAGTATGAGGTACTTTATATACTGTGTATATACAACTTTTTTGTCAGTGTATTTTGTTTTGCAAAACATTTAACCAGTAACGTATTGCTAATTCATTATGCATTGATTCAAATGTTTTTGTCATTCTTTAGACTGATTTACTGAATTGTCGGCGCCAATAGCCTTGTGGTTAGTGCGCCGACATATAGCGCAACTGTGCTCACGGCGACCCGAGTTCGATTCCCGCCTCGAGGTCCTTTGCCAATCCTGCTCCCCTCTCTCTGCCCATTGATTTCCTGTCATCTTTCTACTGTCCTGTCCATTAAAGGCCTAAAAAGCCCAAAAAAAAAACAAAAAAAAAAAACTGATTTACTGAATAACATAGCCTATGTAATACATACACAAATTATGCTGTAAAAAAGCATGTATTTGCACTTTGTTACAATGTGTTGTATTATTACACTTTTGAAACATTTTTTGCAATTATTTTATAAATATGTTATAAATATACATAGAATTTTAATATAGAGATTACTTTTACAGTAATGTATTATATTTTGTGATTTTTATTTTGTATAATTTGTCTTAAAAAGTTAGTTAAATAGTCAATATGAGTTAACTTTTTTTAAATAATCTCAGAAAATGCATTAAATCATGAATAACGTTTTGACATTTCTGACTTGAAAATGTGTCTCATGCATTTCATACACAAGTGTGCATGGTATTCAAATAATTTCTTTAAGCTGAATAAAACATCTGTCACACAGGCATTTATACCAAAGAGACACGTCAGTGAACCTCTGCAGTCATTCAATAGAATTCAATAGAAAATAAGCAGGTATGTTGATTGGCACATGGCTATCTGCCTATTGTGTGTGACAGAGAGAGAGAGGGGGAGAGAGAGAGAGAGAGAGAAGAAAAAAACAGGTTTGCTAATTTTAGAAGAATTGTTTCTTGTTATTGTAAAGGGATCTTTTAACCCTCTACTGTCAGAGTTACTGAAGATGACGGCACCTTTTTTTTGAAAAAATGGATTAAGTAATAAGTTAAACTGATTTCCAAATAAATTTAAATTTGAAGATTTTTTGCAAAGCATATATTTTGTTTCACTGACTTGCACTAAAATAAAGCAAAATTAATAATGTTTTTACAACAACACTGCATTGGACACCTCAACTAAATGTGATAAAGAGATGAACCACAAAATTTGCATTCATTTACTATTTTTCCTTTACTACTCACATCATTTGCAAAAATAAATATACTGATTAAAGCCCATGAGACAATGATTTCAGAACAAGGCAGCTCATTTTCAAAAAGACCAGAACAATACCTTAGTATACAGAAAAAGCATATAAAAATATGTACTAAATATATTTTGTAAAATTATGATGAGTGGCCATTTGTAATTTTTTGGGGGGGTCTGGCTTCCAGTCTCATTGGCGTCCAGCTGTTTTAGCTGTACAAAAAAGCTTGTTTTGCTGCTTGATATTACCATATTATTTGAATACATGTATAATAGTGATTCATTAATCATAAGTCTCACCCATAGGCTTACTTCCATGTTGAAGAATTATCAGAATGTATGCATTCTGTGCAAAGTGCAAGATGAAAAAAATCAAGGACAGGTCAGAATTTTGCATCTATTCTATAGAAGTGCAACACTGAACCACATTCTAATGTATACTTAACCCTTTATGTACACTAATCAGTTTTCACACTAAAAATACTACAGTTTATCACTATAAAATCTAGATTTTTAAAAACTTTTATTCAAAGTATTACCTAAAATTACTGCATATAGGCTAATAATACATATTAGATCATTGTTAATGTCCATTCAAATAGTTAAACATGTTGTGACATTTTATTTCTGTCATTTATTTGTTATATACTGTATAGACTACTACAAATTTATTTAACCCTTGGAGACACAAAATCAAAAGCCATCATTGATAAAAGCACCTAATTACTTCCCAACCCCATCTCAATCTGTCAAGAGTGTGTTACACTTGGAAAGAATCCAGGGAAAACAGTGGAGCAAAGACAATTATCATTAGAGTATTTACGGAAATCCAACAGTCAAGAGTTCCCCTACAATCCCCAGCAGCTCACAGAGAAACAAAGAATTATTTCTGGCATGGTAACTTATTAAGGTACCTATTGCATTCATAAGGGGAACCAAGCTTCTAACTGCATAAATAACTACAATCCAATAAACGTGAAAGTGCCAGCTTGTGTTTCACCTGCACGTGCGTCAAAGAACTACATTTATTTTTGTAGTATGATGGTTTCCACAATACAACAATGCCATGAACATGTTTGTCTAGTAATTTCCAGTTAACCCTAACCCTATAACAGACACAGTCAAATGGGAGGAACTCTAAACCTCAGCTTACATATAACCAGAAACTCCTCCTTTTACCATCATAACACCCTTGAAGAGACAAAAGGCGTCTAGCTTCCTCCTAAACTGCTATCATAACAAACATTGTGAGAACCGAACACCTTTTTACGGTGACACAAGGTAAATAATCTTTTAGGATTTTACTACTGATATGATGATTCTGCTTGTGATTCTTGTAACATGTAGAGAAATAATGCTGATACTATTCATGTGAGAGTTCAAAACTTTTATAAAGATGTCATGCATGTTATTATATGCATATTTGAATTATGGTGGAGGGTTCAATTCTTTTGCATTATTGGTCTTGTGCTAACATTGCTTTTTTTTACACAAAATCATAAATCACTGTTTTTAACATCCGTTTATCAGATATATATCAGTGGCTTACAGTAAAATAACTCATTGCACATTTATTTTAGAACTAAAGCAAACAACATCAGGATGTCCCTCAAAAAGAAACCAAGTAAGTCTAAAAACCTCTTGAGAAAAGTGAGATAAATAAAGAAAACAACTGAAAAACTTTCAATGTTTAATGTTATTTTAATTATGTTCCTGCAGCACCAACTTCAGTATTTTACAATACACCAGCAACGGTGGAGGAATTGTACACTGGCTACCTGCTCAAGTCTCCACCTTCATCAGCCCTGACTAAAAACACTGTACGTCTCATATTGCAATTTAGCCTGAAACCGAAATATCTGCAAACTGTCAAAGACAGTTCATCTGTTTGTGAAACTTAGCAGTTTTGTATATCTGTTACAGAAATCGTGGAAGCGTCGTTTCTTTGTGCTCTCCAAGACGAGTGAAGACACCTACCAGCTGACATATCTTACAAACAGTGAAAGAAAAGAGATAGACCTTTCTAAGTAAGAAAAACACTCTTAAACTCATAAATCAATAAATGGGGTATTTTCACACTATAATGAGAACCTCTTTCTATTTTAAAGAATCAGCCTGTTGTTTGTTGGCCCTGAGGCACATCAGAAATGGGACTGGATCCAGAAAAACTTCAAGTGCTCTCCGTTCTCTGTGCTGTTCATGAAGGTGGAGGAAGACACACCAAAACACGCTAGAGACTATTTTCTCATTGGAGAAAACAGGTTTGTCACCATAATTTTGACAGTTTTTCTGATTGCTATCATTACATAGCTCCACAAAAGCCAGCATGATGCAGACATAATAAATAATATTTAAGTCTTCATGAAATAGAAATGAAAGTTTTGTTGCTTTTAGTCTAAGTCTGTTGGTTCTGAAGACATGTGTTTAGAAGAAGATATACACACAAAGCATATGTAAGCATATGTAGCATTTAAATATTAAAACAGAGAATACAGAAAATAATGAAGTATATAAAATAAAATCAAGGGGAAAATAATTTAAAATTGATTTAAAATATACAGAGCTATAAATGAAATAAAGTAAAAATATTGATTTCATTAAGTCTTTACGCAGTAGCTTAATCATTCTGCTTTAAATGTTGTTATATATATATTATGGAAATACAATTCTGAAAATCTTTTAATTTAAACTTTTATTTTTTATTTCAAAACAACTGATGCAGTTTTTCAGTAGTGTTAAACGTTTTCTGGTGTTTTCAGTAATGATGTGGATGGTTGGCTCAATGCCTTAATCAAGGTAATGAAGACCCAAAGATCACAAAATAAACTTCAGGTAAACATTAAACATTAAAATCTCTCTCTTTACATGTACGCATATATAAACTTTTATCTACAGTTTTTTGCATTTAATGCCTTACTCTTTCCACAGGACAACAGACTTAGAGCAGCATCTGAACCTGTGCACTTTTCACAATCAAAAGCCAAAGATCAGTCTGATGACAGACGTTCAGCACCTGAATTAATGTTCACTTACCCGTCACCGTCCAGCCATTATGACTATCCTCGCAAATTCAGCGAACCTCGAGTACCAGCAGCGTTCAAGGTTTAATACATTTCCAAACAGTTTCTTCAACATATGCACACAAATGCTCTAAAGCTTCTTAATGAAAAAATAAAACTCAAACCTCTATCTGACAGATTCCAGTTGTTGAGGATGAAGATGAGGAGGACGAAATGCAGGATGAATCTCCAGAGGAAAATGTATACATGTCCATGGAAGCATTGTAAGTGTTCCCCTTAACGAATGTTAAATGTACTGTTAATAAAATATAATTTTCTCAGACACATTTTAACTGATTTATTTTACTGTGGTCTTTTCTGATTAGGCAAAAAGCTTTGAAAGTTGACCAACAGGAGGCAGACACTACATGCATGCAGAAAAAGTAATTCTGAATTCTTGATTCACTGTTATGTACCTTATGCACTATTGTGCCAGTAGTGTGAGATGCGATGAACTCAGTCACTGTGGCGTTTCACTATAAGTTCATTCCCCTCTGTCCCTTAGATGCGACACATAGATGTGACTCTTCGTTTACTTAAAGACTGCAAAACAACTTGTACCTGTATCTTAGCATTGCTGAATGGTGTGTTTTGTTGTTTGGAAACTTCCATTCTCGCTGAACAGGTCTGGTCACAAATAAAGGTTACGATTAAAGCCAACATTTGGCATGGTTTTAACATCTTAGTTGATGCAATCATCTCTGACTAGAACAATCCCCCTCTACTTTGCAAAATTTTCCAAGGAAAATCCAGTCATTTCAATAGAAATCCGTATTTTCAGGAGTTCCCCACTCATATTCCTCATGGTTAAGCTGGTAATGCGAATTTGCTGCACTGACCAACAGAAAACTGCTTGGTTCATATAACACTATGCTATTGACAATGGACTTTTTTGGTCTGCAAAATTTTACCAAAATATCACTAATGTAACTGAAACTTTAGCAAGCATCGTTCTGAGGTTTTCTATGGTGGATTGGCCCTTATTCAACACTAAAATGATCTTCATTAGTGATGCCTTTTTGCTTCTAAAGTACATTTTTTGGTTGTCTTTTTCAGCATTATTCGTCACAAGTCCTCTGTGTGCAATAGAGCAGTCAACCAGGATAAGAAAGATGAAAATAAATGGTAAATTTTGACTTCAATGCATGACGTCATCAATTTTTAACTTTCTTATTAGTGTATCATGCATAAAAGAGCTATATTTAGCATGAAAAATATGGCATCTGTTTGAATTCTATTAATGCATATTTCTATTCTGCAGTGAAACGCACACACATGTTGAGAAGGAGATCTGCATTAGTCACAATGATCTGAAAAACAGTCTGATCTTGACTCAGGCAGAAGGCAAACCATGGTACAACCTCACTGATAATTAATTACAGTATTACAGTTTAAAATGTAGTACAAATGAACAACTTACATTGTATTATGTGTTCTCTCTGCAGTGTCTCTGACTGTCGGAAGATTCAGGACTCGTGTCTCTTCCATAAAGGGGATCAGATCCTAGCCTTCAATGACCTGCTAATAGACACAGTAGAAGAGATACAGACATACTTAAGAAGACTAAGCAAGGACGAGGTAAGAGGATGATTCACAGTTAAAGGATGTGTTTTTCGACCACATTCACAGAGCTATAAATAATGCTACTGAAATTACCTGCAGGTAAAACTCACTATTCGGCGACTTAAAGGATCCCAGCCTCTGCACTCTGAAATCTGCCCAACATAATAAAGACATGAAACTAAATCTCACATGAATTCATCACCATCAGAATTTTAGAAATGTGCCTTTGTGACTCATTCGAGTTTAATCATACAAGTGGAAAACAAGGTGTAAATGAAGAACAGAAGAAGCAGTCAGGTTATCTAAAGTAGCTTGTCTCCTTTGATTGTACATTAATCATGTAAATATGCAACACAATGTGATTCCTAGATTTATTGACCTTAAAATGTGTGAAAGAAAAGTAACATTTAGATTTTATATATGTATATGAAAGTATGTGAGTGGTAGTGGGCGTATTAGTTCACATCTGTTAATGTGAAGGACAAAAGTCAAGTATTACTTTATAATAAGTATGAAGGTTAATTCACATTGAAAAATGCACAATTCTAAACTGTTCATGTATTGTAACCTCTTCAATGATGCACAACAGTATGAGGTACTTTATATACTGTGTATATACAACTTTTCTGTCATTGTGTATTTTGTTTTACAAAGCATTTAACCAATTATATATTGTTCCATAGTCATTATGCATTATTTAAAATGTTTCAGTCACTCTTTAGATTGATGATTACTGAATAACATGTACTCTACGTTATACATGAATTATGCTGAAGAAAAGCATGCATTTGCACTTTGTTAGAATGTGAAGTATTATTAAACATTTAAAACATTTTTTGCAATTATTTTTATAAATATGTTGTATATATTTGTCTATTTTTAATATAATTAGAGACTACTTTTACAAAAATGTCTAAAATCAACTCACTGCTTTATTTGATATCTTAAATAATTGTCCACACAGACTGTTGGATCCCAGGGTAAAGCTTTACCATTTCTGACTTGAGACGTGTCTCATGCATTTCATTTAAAGGGAACCAAAAAAACAGGGGAACCATGATGTGCATGGAGAATATGCTACAAGAGCATAAAAACTCTAATCCAAGAAATGGGAAGGTGCCAGCTTGTGTATGAGAATTGTGTATGAGAGAAGACTATGAGTAGGATACAGTGGTGTGAAAAAAGTGTTGGCCCCCTTAATGATTTTTATTTTTTTGCATGTTTGTCACACTATATTGTTTCAGATAATCAAACTAATTTAAATATCAATCAAAGATAACACAAGTAAACATAACATGCAGTTTTTAAATGAAGGGTTTTTTTATGAAGGGAAAAAAAATCCAAACCCACATGGCCCTGTGTGAAAAAGTGTTTGCCCCCCTCCCCTAGCCACACCCAGGCCTGATTACTGCCACACCTGTTTGCAAGAAATCACTTAAATAGGACCTGCCTGACAAAGTGACGTAGACCAAAAGATCCTCAAAAGCTACACATCATGTTTAGATCCAAAGAAACTCAGGAACAAATGAGAAAGAAAGTAATTGAGATCTATCAGTCTGGTAAAGGTTATAAAGCCATTTCTAAAGCTTTGGGACTCCAGCAAACCACAGTGAGAGCCATTATCCACAAATGGTGAAAACATGGAACAGTGGTGAACCTTCCCAGGAGTGGCCGGCCAACCAGAATTTCCCCAAGAGCGCAGCGACGACTCATCCAAGAGGTCAGAAAAGACTCCACAACAACATCTAAAGAACTGCAGGCCTCTCTTGCCTCAGTTACGGTCAGTGTTCATGGCTCCACCATAAGAAAGAGACTGGGCAGAAATGGCCTGCATGGCAGAGTTTAAGACAAAAACAGCTGCTGAGCAAAAAGAACAACTCAGTTTTGCCAGAACACATCTTGATGATCCCCAAGACTTTTGGGGATCATCGACTTTTGGGACTGACGAGACAAAAGTTGAACTTTTTGGAAGGTGTGTGTCCCATTACATCTGCCGTAAAAGTAACACAGCATTTAAAAAAAAAACATCATACCAACAGTAAAATATGGTGGTGGTAGTGTGATGGTCTGGGGCTGTTTTGCTGCTTCTGGACCTGGAAGACTTGCTGTGATAAATGGAACCATGAATTCTGCTGTCTACCAAACAAATCCTGAAGGACGATGTCCGGCCATCTGTTCTTGACCTCAAGCTGAAGCAAACTTGGGTTCTGCAGCAGGACAATGATCCAAAACACACCAGCAAATCCACTTTTGAATGGCTGAAGAAAAACAAAATGAAGACTTTGGAGTGGCCTTGTCAATGTCCTGATCTGAATCCTATTGAGATGCTGTGGCATGACCTTATAAAGGCGGTTCATGCTCGAAAACCCTCCAATGTGGCTGAATTACAACAATTCTGCCAAGATGAATGGGCCAAAACTCCTGCACAGCGCTGTAACAGACTTATTGCAAGTTATCGCAAATGCTTGATTGCAGTTGTTGCTGCTAAGGGTGGCCCAACCAGTTATTAAGTTTAGAGGGCAAACACTTTTTCACACAGGGCCATGTGGGTTTGGATTTTGTGTTCCTTTCATAATAAAAAAACTTAATTAAAAAACTGCATGTTGTGTTTACTTGTGTTGTCTTTGATCAATATTTAAATTTGTTTGATGATCTGAAACATTAAAGTGTGACAAACATGCAAAAAAATAAAAAATCAGGAAAGGGGGCCAACACTTTTTCACACCACTGTATGTGACCCTGGACCACAAAAGCAGTCATAAGTGTCTATTTTTCAAAATTAAGATTTATACATCACCTGAATAAATAAGCTTTCCATTAATGTATAGTTTGTTATGATTTGGCCCAGATACAACTATTTGAATATTTAAAATCTGAGTGTCATGTAAATATAAAGGTCTGGGTCCAAAAGCAGGGTGAGTAATTTATTAAATAAACAGAACGCAACAAAAAGCCAAGCACGGCACAAAACTGAACACAAAATAAACAGAACAGAGAACACGATCTAGAGCTGGGGTTTCAAGAACACAGAGTTAACATGACAGGACGGAAGACAATGCAGACATGAAGCAGGAGTGAAAGGTGAGAGTTCTTAAAGACCAGATAGTGAACAGCTGTGAGTGAAATCAGTGCTAATGACAAGACAGACGTGAACAATCAGGGGAGTGCAGTGCAAGGGGAACAGCGACCTCGAGAGGCTGAGGGAAGACCCACAGCCCCGATCATGACAGTACCCCCTCCCTACGGAACGGCTTCCAGACGTTCCCAAAGTCTGGAGGGAGGAGGAACGGAGGAAGGCAACTCAGGGGGAGGGATGGCGGGCCAGGCCCGTGCAGCGGAGTTCCATGGACCCGCCTCGCCACCCGAGGAACGCGAGCCGGCCCTGCCGCCAGAGGAGCGTCAGCGGACGCCGCCGCCATAGGAACGCGAGCTGGCCTCGCCGCCAGTGGAACGTGCGCGGTCACCGCCGCGTCAGAAACAGTGAGCGCAGTAGCCTCTGCGTCAGGAACAGAGAGCGCGGTCGTCTCCACGTCAGGAACAGAGGGCGCGGTCGCTTCCACGTCAGGAACAGAAGGCGCAGTCGTCTCCGCGTCCGGAACAGAGAGCGCAGCCGCCTCCGCGTCAGGAATAGAGAGCGCAGCCGCCTCCGCGTCAGGAACAGAGATCGCGGTCGTCTCCGCGTCAGGCACAGAAGGCGTAGTCGCCTCCGCGTCCGGAACAGAGAGCGCAGCCGCCTCCGCGTCAGGAACAGAGAGCGCAGCCGCCTCCGCGTCAGGAACAGAGAGCGCAGCCGCCTCCGCGTCAGGCACAGAAGGCGTAGTCGCCTCCGCGTCCGGAACAGAGAGCGCAGCCGCCTCCGCGTCAGGAACAGAGAGCGCAGCCGCCTCCGCGTCAGGAACAGAGAGCGCAGCCGCCTCCGCGTCCGGAACAGAAGGCGCGGTGAGGGCCACGTCAGGAATAACAACAGCAGTCGCCTCCGCGTCAGGAACAGAGAGCGCAGCCACCTCCGCGTCAGGAACAGAGATCGCGGTCGTCTCCGCGTCAGGCACAGAAGGCGTAGTCGCCTCCGCGTCCGGAACAGAGAGCGCAGCCGCCTCCGCGTCAGGAACAGAGAGCGCAGCCGCCTCCGCGTCAGGAACAGAGAGCGCAGCCGCCTCCGCGTCCGGAACAGAAGGCGCGGTGAGGGCCGCGTCAGGAATAACAACAACGGTCGCCTCCGCGTCAGGAACAGAGAGCGCAGCCACCTCCGCGTCAGGAACAGCGAGCACAGCCGCCTCTGCGTCAGGAATAGCGAGCGCAGCCGCCTCTGCGTCAGGAACAGAGATCGCGGTCGTCTCCGCGTCAGGAACAGCAAGCACAGCCGTCTCCGCGTCAGGAATAGAGAGCGCAGCCGCCTCTGCGTCAGGAACAGAGATCGCGGTCGTCTCCGCGTCAGGCACAGAAGGCGTAGTCGCCTCCGCGTCAGGAACAGAGCTCGCGGCCGCCTCCGCGGCAAGATCAGAGAGCGCAGCCGCCTCCGCGTCAGGAACAGAGAGCGTAGCCGCCTCCGCGTCAGGAACAGCAAGCACAGCCGTCTCCGCGTCAGGAATAGAGAGCGCAGCCGCCTCTGCGTCAGGAACAGAGATCGCGGTCGTCTCCGCGTCAGGAACATCACAAGTGGTCGCCGCCGCATCAGGAACAGATTGAGCGGACGCCCTCTCTCGACAAAACGCCTCCGCCATCGCCCTATAGTAGGGGCGCTTCCGCGCCACCTCAGCGTTAAGGGCATCCATCACCGCCAGACAGGCGTAGATGGTCTCAAAGTGAGCGGCCGACGCCGCCTCCGCCTCCTCAGAAAAAAAATTACTCCCCGCTGGACCCATCTGTGATGTCTGCATTCTGTCACGTAAACATAAAGGTCTGGGTCCAAAAGCAGGGTGAGTAATTTATTAAATAAACAGAACGCAACAAAAAGCCAAGCACGGCACAAAACTGAACACAAAATAAACAGAACAGAGAACACGATCTAGAGCTGGGGTTTCAAGAACACAGAGTTAACATGACAGGACGGAAGAAAATGCAGACATGAAGCAGGAGTGAAAGGTGAGAGTTCTTAAAGACCAGATAGTGAACAGCTGTGAGTGAAATCAGTGCTAATGACAAGACAGACGTGAACAATCAGGGGAGTGCAGTGCAAGGGGAACAGCGACCTCGAGAGGCTGAGGGAAGACCCACAGCCCCGATCATGACACTGAGGATGCAAAACAATATTAAGAAAATTGCCTTTAAAGTTGTCCAAATAAAGTCCTTACCAATGCATATTACTAATAAAAAATACGTTTTGATATATTTACAGTAGGAAATATCTTAATGGAACATGTTTACTTTTTTGACTTGTACAATGCATTTTTGGCTATTGCTACAAATATACCCATGCTTGAAGTATGTGCTTAAGAAGCTAAATTTGGTAACACTTTCTATGAAGCCCATATTTATTGTATATTATAAGGTATTCTTAAGGCATTATAATGGATGCACAATGCATTATAAAAAAATTGTATGATTATTCATAAAAAACATTTTTAAGGAAACACTTAACACTCAAATAATGCTCAATACCTAACCACTCACAAGATAATGTACAGATGTTAAATATGATAAAGTCCATTATACTGTAAACAAAGTAGATTTAATATAGTATTTATTGTGTTTCAAAATAATCATTCTCTTAAAAGTTATAATTGGGTAATGTTTATAATGTATTATAATTATTCATGAGTTTATATAACATATTATAAACATACTTACAATGCATTACGCATTCATTACAATGCCTTTAGAATACTCTTATAATATGGGCTTCATAGAAAGTGTTACCCTAAATTTCTTTTTGTAGTATGTTTTGGACAATAACGCAATGCCATGAACAAGTTTATCGGGTAAGTTCTCCAAAGGAATGACAGGCAGAGTCAAAGGGGAGGGATCTTAAACATGAGCTCACATTTAACCAGAAACAACTCCTTTTATCAGCACAACTCTCTGGAAGAAATAAAGGACCTCTAGCTTCCTCCTAACATGCATGTTGTGAGAACTGAATAACTTGTCAGAGGACACTGTTTTGCTGTGACACAAGGTAAAGCAATAATACTTATAGAATATGCTTACTAATTATGATGATTCTGCTTTGCGACGCTAGTAACATGTAGAGAAATAATGCTGATACTATTATTTCAAAAGACATAATGCAATATTATATAACATATTACTGTACATTTGAAATATGGTGGAAGGTTAATTTCTATTGAATTGTAATTAATCTTGTGCTGCTGACAGTGACATAGCACTGAATATTAATTTGCAAAATCATAAATCACTGTTTACTTCTGTTTATTAGATATATGTCAGTGGCTTACAGTAATAAAACTTAAACATTTCACATCTATTTTAGAACTAAAGCAAACAACATCAGGATGTCCACCAACAAGAAATCACGTAAGTTTAAAATCTCTTTGGAAAAATGGGATAATAAAGGAATACTTAAATACTAAATGGAATTTAGCACTGTTTAATGCTGATCAGCTTTAATTATGTTTCTGCAGAAGCGGCTGCAAAATTTTACAGTGAACTAGTGGAGGAATTGTACACTGGATACCTACTCAAGTCCCCACCTCTAGCACCCCTAACTATAAACACCGTACGTCTCATATTGTATTTCAATCTGAAATATCTGCAGTCTATCAAAGACAGTTTCTCTGTTTGTGAAACTTAGCAGTTTTATATATCTGTCACAGAAAGCATGGAGGAATCGTTTCTTTATGCTCTCCAAAATGGTCGACAACTCCTACCTGCTGACATATCATGATGAAAGAAGAGACAAACCTTTGGGAATGATAGACGTTTCTAAGTAAAGAAAAGATTGTCTCATAAATAAGTTTAAATAAGTTTTTTCAAACTATAATGAAAATGTGGTCCTGTTTTAAAGGATCAGCTTGCTGTTCACTAGCCCTGAGAAACATCAGAAGTGGGACTGGGTCAAGAAAAAATTCAAGTGCTCTCCATCCTCTGTGCTGTTCTTAAAAGTGGAAGACGACACACCAAAACACTCTAGAGAATTTTTCCTCATTGGAGAAAACAGGTTTGCCACCATTATTTTGACTATATCTCTCACTGCCATCACAACATAGTTTTAATGAAAGTAGTGTTAAAGGTTTTCTGGTGTTTTCAGTGATGATGTGGAGGGTTGGCTCAATGCCTTAGTCAACGTACTGAAGTCCCAGAAATCACAAAATAAACCGCGGCAGCCAGACAATACTCAGGTAAACACACCTTCTCTCTCACTTTCACGTCTTTACATACATGGATATATAAACTATCAGCCATATGTTTGAGCACACCTACTGATACTTACTACCAGTTGCTACATTTGAGAATAAAAAAAACAACATAAAAGGAAATATAAAAATTATGCAGTAACCAGTCAAGTGTACCAAAACTTTTGAGACGTTGTGAATGCTCACATGCTTAACCTTTTTCAGCCGGAAAAAAGATTTAGATCAATGTCCGAACCAGTGCAACCATTAGAACCAAAGGATGACAGACGATCAGCATTTGAATTAACTACTCTGCAACAAGACTGTCATTATGACTATCCTCGCAAGCTCAGCGAACCTGTAATACCAAAAACACACAAGGTTTTACACATTTAAACAGTTTCTTTCACACATGCATATGACAAAAAACACAAATATAACTCAAACCTCTATCTGGCAGATTACAGTTATTGAGGAAAAAGATGAGAATGACGGGAAGCAGGATGAAACTCTAGAGGACAACAGTGCATACATGTCTATGGGATCAGTGTAAGTGTTTGAGAGCATCCCTAAGTGTTTTCCCCTTTGTGGATTGCACTTTGCCAAAACAAAATAAAACCATTAGAGACACAGTTTAATTTGATTGATTTGTGGTCTTTTCTGATTAGGCAAAGAGAGTTGGAAGATGACCAACAGGAGGATGACACTGCATGCAAACTGAAAAAGTAATTTTCGAAAAGTCTTTGATTCACTTTTTAGATTGCACTGATGTGCCAGTTACATATGTAAAATGATATGAATTATCAGTGTGTTTCTGTTTCACTAAATTCCTTCCACTCTGTGCCCTAGAAGCAACATATGTGATTTTTAAATATTTAAACACAACACTGTTTCTTTTCTTAGAAACAATTATTAGTTCTCTTTAGAGAACTCTGTTTCTTGCTGAACAGGTCTGATTTTGCATGACTGGTAAAATGAAAGCAAGGTTTTAGCATACCTGAGAAATTAAATCATTAAGATCTTTAACATCTAAAAAAAGGATTTGGTTTATGGTGGTTTGACTCTTGTTCAAACTACACAATCAAATCAACTGGTGAAATTTTAACAGCAGGTCATTCTCTCTATTCATGTCTGTTTTACCAAGATCACAGCAGTTGTGGAAAAATTACTAGTACATTTTATTTGCTAAATACACTTAGGACTGACACAATCTCTGTTTGACTATTTGATTTTTTTCCCCTTCCCCAGTGAAGATGACAATCATTCCAAGCAATCGATCAGCTTCAATGGAAACTGTGCCTCTACTGAGTTGGACAACAGGTGATTTCTGTCATTTCAAACAGGGCTGTAACCACCATTTTGAGACTAGTTGCTGACTGATACAGGTTTTTAGTGGCTGATTATTATTATTGGTCCTCACTAATCTTAAAAACGCGGTTACATCCTCAGTTTCAATACTAAAAAGACCAGTAGCAGGGTGCTTCGTTTTAAAGAAAAACAAATACAGTGAGGAAAAAATAATTTGATTCCCTGCTGATTTTGTACATTTAATGGTAGTTTATTTGAACAGTGAGAGACAGAATAACAACAAATTAGGTGAAGTATTTGACCCCTTCGCAAAACATGACTTGGCAAAACGCTTGTTGGCAATCACAGAGGTCAGATGTTTCTTGTAGTTGGGCACCAGGTTTGCACACATCTCAGAAGGGATTTTGTCCCACTCCTTTTTGCAGACCAAGTCATTAAAGTTTTGAGGCTGACGTTTGGCAACTTGAACCTTTAGCTTCCTCCACAGATTTTCTATGGGATTAAGGTCTGGAGACTGGCTAGGCCACTCTAGGACATTAATATGCTTCTTCTTGAGCCACTCCTTTGTTGCCTTGGCCATGTATTTTGGGTCATTGTCATGCTGGAATACCCATCTACAACCCATTTTCAATGTCCTGAGGGAAGGAGGTTCTCACCCAAGATTTGACGGTACATGGCCCCGTCCATCGTCCCTTTGATGCGGTGTAGTTGTTCTGTACCCTTAGCAGAAAAACACCTCAAAAGTATAATGTTTCCGCTTCCATGTTCGATGGTCGGGATGGTATTCTTGGGGTCATAGGCAGCATTCCTCCTCCTCTAAACATGGCAAGTTGAGTTGATGCCAAAGAGCTCGATTATGGTCTCATCTGACCACAACACTTTCATCCAGTTCTCCTCTGAATCATTCAGATATTCATTGGCAAGCTTTAAACAGGCCTGTACATGTGCTTTCTTGAGCAGTAGAACCTTTCAATCCTTCACTATGTAGTGTGTTACCAATTATTTTCTTGGTAACTATGGCCCAGCTTCCTTGAGATCATTGACATGATCCTCCCGTGTAGTTCTGGGCTGATTCCTCACCATTCTCATGATCATTGAAACTCCACGAGGTGAGATCTCGCATGGAGCCTCAGACCGAGGGATATTGACAGTTATTTTATGTTTCTTCCATTTGTAAATAACCACACCAACTGTTGTCACCTTCTCACCAAGCTGCTTGGCGATGATCTTATAGCCCATTCCAGCCTTGTGTAGGCCTACAATCTTGTCCCTGACATCCTTGGACAGCTCTTTGGTCTTGGCCATAGTGAAGTTTGGAATCTGATTAATTGGTTGCTTCTGTGGACAGGTGTCTTTTATACAGGTAACAAGCTGAGATTAGGAGCACTCCCCTTAAGAGACACCTGGGAGCCAGAAATCTTGCTGATAGGGGATCAAATACTTATTTCAATCTTTTTTTTTAATGTTTTTTTTTTGTTATTCTGTCTCTCACTGTTAAAATAAACATACCATAACTTATAGACTGATCATTTCTTAGTCAGTGGGCAAACATATACAATCAGCAGGGGATCAAATTGTTTTTTTTCCTCAATGTACTGAGTGTATCAGTGTGTCATTTCTTGAGTAAAATTTTATCTTTTCCTAATTAATATCCTCAGATACATTTAGCACTGTGGTTATTATAAGTGTGGCATTTGTATTTTTCCACTTTGTAGTGAAAGGGACACACATGTTGGAAATGAGATCTGCGGTAGTCAAAATGATTTGGAAAACAGTGTGATCTCACCACAGGAAGAAGGCGAACCATGGTACAACTCCAAAATAGATAATTAATGACAGGTCTTTTCTAGAATTAATGTTAATATGTATAAAATGTAACTACTTACAACATATTTTATTTCACCCCTCATCATCATCATCTCCAGTGTGTCTCAGCTGCGTCAGATTCAGGACTCAAGGGGGGATCAGATCGTGGCCCAAGGTGCAGTAGAAGGGATTCAGAAATGCTTAAAAAGTCTAAGCATGAATGAGGTAAGATGATAGATTACAGCAAAATAATTTTCTTTTTTATCACTGTATTCAGAGACCTATAAATTACTTAAATTACTTGCAGGCAAAACTCCTAGTCCAGCGGTTTCCAGGCCTCAGTCTGAACCCTGTTTATCAAACTGAGGACAAGACACAAAATCGAATGCAAATTCTCTCATCACCATCGAAATAATATTTGAAAGGCTGTACAAATGTTTAATTTAAGGTCAAAGGATCAATGGGACATTAAAGCTCATTCATTTGCTCATAGTAACAGAAGTAACAGAGTAACGTCTGAGTAACAGAAGAGGCAATCTCATTATCCAGAGTACCTTGTCCTCTTTTGCATGTCATTTTTCATGTAAATATGTAAAAAAAAAAAAAAAAATCATATGAAGATGAAATTAAATGAGTTGCATTGGATACTGTATATATATATATATTAGGAACAAGAGTCAAGTACTACTTCATAACAAAGAGTTAATTTACAGTGAAAAACATAGTTCTACACTGTTCAACTGTTTATCTATATTTTAAAGCAACACAAATATATATATATTTATACACAATTTTAACAGTATGAGACATTTTATGTATTATGTATATATAAAAAAAATTCTGTCATTGTGTATTGTTTATTTGTTTTTCAATGCATAATAACCAATTAGGCATTGCAACTAATAATTATGCATTGCTTTAAATGTTTGTCACTATATGATGATTACTAAATAACTGTAAGTTGTCTACTTAATATATAGATTAATTATGCTGTAGAAAAGAATGCATTTTGCACATTATTACACTGTGAAGTGTTAATAAACTTCCTATTTAAAATGGTTTTAGATTTTTTTTTTCTGTGTGCATGCTGTAACAGATCTGCGCGTAAAAATTATATCAGTAGTTAATTTTAAAAGCACAACAAACTCTATTTATGTTTTTTGAAACAAGCATTAAACTCCCTTGAACAAAATACTAATCATTCAAATCCATTGGTTTTAGTGTCCAAATAAACTCATGATAATTGTTTTCCACTTTGCTTTTTAACCTATGTGTCTAACCAGAAACTCCACCTACCCTTCCCATCACTGCCAAGAACAAAGACCTACAGCTTCCTCTAAACAACCACACTGGCTCTGATTGAAACCAGTTTTTCCGCATTCTGTAAAAAACACAAGACAACAGTTTTTTTTACAAGTGCATTTTGAAGCGCTGAAATGCAAAATGAACAATAAGATGTTGTTAATCAGAAACTTCTCTTCCCATCAGGGCCAAGAACAAAAGATGTCCAGCTCTGCACAATATGAAATGATCATGCTGCAGAGGACACCAAGAGTACATGTAGGGCCCATAAAGCCACTTTCCTGCAGAGTTTAGTTCCATTCCTAATCAAACACACATCTGCTAATTCTATTTTATTTTATTTTTAAGAAATCCTAAAGACTGAAGAGCTAAATTCTACAGAACAGTGGTCTTCCAGGACTGGAGTTGACCACCCCTGATGTATTGGGTTGCCCTCTTAATAGTCATTAGTCAATGAGATCACTGATAAGATATACCTTATCATTTTAAATCTAAATGTAAGTAGCAACCACTATTAATAGATCTTTTTTTCTGACACGTTAATTAATTTTGCCAGTGTTTTGTGGCGTGGAATAGGCTATTAAAGGTTTGTTATAGTTCCTCTGTCGATGTATATACAGTCAAGCCCGAAATTATTCATACCCCTGGCAAATTCTGACTTAAAGTTACTTTTATTCAACCAGCAAGTTTGACCGGAAATGACACAGGCTTCTCACAAAAGATAATAAGACGATGTACAAGGGGCATCATTGTGAAAAAAAAATAATTTTATTTTTATTTGCTTTTATTTACATTTGAAGAAAAAGTGGCATTTTCAAAATTATTCATACCCTTTGCAAACTGTCACAGTCTATGGGAAAATCCAAAGTTCTATACCATTCCAAATAGTCCAAACTGTTCTAAAGCATCCTAATTACCCTGATTCATTGGGAACAGCTGTTTTAATCAACTCAACAGGTGAAAAACAGAAGCTCTCTGCTGTTGGTTTGTGGACAGTCATGGCTAAGACAAAGGAGTTTTGAATTCTAAATGTTTTGAAGTTCCAGTGGCTACAGTGCAAAGTATTATTAGAAAATACAATACGTTCCACACTGTGAAAAATCTCAGAGGATGTGGTCGGAAGCCAAAAGTGACTCCTGTGCTGGCCAGGAGGATAGTGAGGTAAAAAAAAAAAATTTAATCCAAGGATCATCACCAAGGCCATCCTGATGAATCTGGGCTCTGCTGGTGGCAACATCTCAAGGCAGACAGTCCAACGGACACTGCACACTGCTAGGTTCCACGGACACAGACCAAGGAGGACACCACTTCTCCAGATAAGACATACAAAAGCCTGCTTGGCCTTTGCAAATGCTCATCTGGACAAAGAAGAAATTATGGTCTTCTGTTTTATGGTCAGATGAAACAAAAATTTAATTGTTTGGCCACAATGATGTAGCCTTCATTTGGCACAAAAAAGGAGAAGCCTTCAACCCTAAGAACACCATCCCCACTGTCAAACATGGTGGTGGGAACCTAATGTTATGGGGGTGTTTTTCAGCCGGTGAACCAGGGAACTAATCACAGTAAACGGCACCATGAAAAAGGAGCAATACATCAAAATTCTCAACAACAACATCAGGCAGTCTGCAGAGAAACTTGCCCTTGTGGCCCAAATCCAATTGAGAATCTGTGGAGGGAGCTTAAAATCAGGGTGATGGCAAGGAGACCCACCAACCTGAAAGAGTTGAAGCTCATCGCTAAAGATGAATGGGCAAAAATACCAGTGGAGAGATGAAAAAAGCTGGTCAGCAATTATAGGAAGCGTTTGCTGTAATAGCCAATAAAGACTTTTCTATTGATTATTGAGAAGGGTATAAATCATTTTGGACATGCCACTTTTTGTTCAAATGTAAATAAAAGATGAGTAATAGTTTTTTCCACAATGATGCCTCTTGTACATCGTCTTATCTTCTGGGAGACGTCTGTGTCATTTCTTATTAAAAAACAAAACAAAAACTACTTGCTGGTTGAATAAAAGTAACTTTAAGTCAGAATTTGGCAGGGGTATGAATAATTTCGGGCATGACCTTATGTATTAGTCCACTATAACGGTTTAAATGAATGACTATTAGTCAACTAGAATTTTTTTTAGATAGGGGCAGCTTATGGGGGGAAAAAGTGTCTGGAAAAAGACAAAGAAGCTGAATCCTGAAACTGAACACATATATAACATCTGGGTGAAACAAGGTATAGGAAAGTAAATAGGGCTGTTGTTAGAAACCAGTTAATAATAGGTTTGACACTAAAAAGTGACTGAACAGGATGCAAGCATCCTGTCTTTACTATGTTTCAAGGCCTGGGAACATTTCAGTTACATTGCTCTCTATGCAGATCTGAAAGCTCTCGGATTTCATAAAAAATATCTTAAAGGATTACTCCACTTTTAAAATAAAAATTTCCTGATAACTGACTCATTCCAGGATTTTTCTCCATATAATGGACTTCAATGGTGCTCAACAGATTGAAGATGAGAAATGCCGTTTTAATGCAGCTACAAAAGGCACTAAACAATCCCAGCCAAGGAATAAGGGTCTTATCTAGCGAAACGATCGGCCATTTTCTTTCAAAAAAAAAAAAATTGTCCAAAATCGTCCTACATGGCCTTTATTTAGTAACGGGTGTTTGACCCTCCTTGCATGTTCACTTTGTTAAACACGGGGTCAGTACTTCTGCAGCGATGTAGGATGATTTTGAAGTGAAAGAAAATGAGATGGTTTTTCGACACACCCTAATTGTATTGAACCAGAGTGCACAGAGAACGCATGAGCATCACAGAGCTAGACAAGATAAGCATTCGAGGTTAAAAAGTACATAAGTTGTACATAAGATAAGACACTTTTTTCTCGGCTGGGACTGTGTTGTGCATTTGACAGGCATGTAAAAAACATTTGAACTTGAACCATTTATTCATCTATGAGATTTCTTAGAAGAATCTTGCCTTGATCTGTGTCAGATAAGGTAATGAGTCTGCAGAAACCTTCTCTGTCGCTGTAGATGACAGGTTACTTTTTCAATGGAGAAAGCAAGTTGGACAGTTTTCTGATTCCATCCAAGAAACTTTACTGGAAGGCAAAACAAACAAACAAACAAAAAACTACTGTATAATAGACAATAAATATATTATCATGAGCTAGTCTATCATTTCATGTTAAATTTGAACTACCCCTCTTGGAAATCCTTCTAAATATAGCATCACCTGCTTCCTGTATCATATAAAAACCACTTACTTTAAAACAACCAATCTTTAATTTATCCATAGAAACTGAGGTTAGTGAAATACATAAATCTTGACAAATAATATAATACTAATGCTAATACATTTTCAGCATGCATTCTACATTTAATTGCAGTCACATTTGGATTGTTCTTAAACATATAAAAGAAAACAGATTCTGGCTAATTCCATTTTAGATTATATCATATTAGAATGATTTCTAAAGGATCATGTGACACTGAAGACAGGAGTAAAGATGCTGACAATTCAGCTTTGCCAGCTTTAATTTTTTTTTTAAATAGAATTATTTTAAATTGATATTTTAAACTGTAATAATATTGTACAATATTACTGTTTTACTGTATTTTGATAAATAAATAGTGAGCAAAAGAGACTTTTAAACATTTTAAAAATCATACCGATCCCAAACTTTTGAATGGTAGTGTGGATTTATGAAAAATGTACATGCATAGTAAGATGATTCATAATTCAAAAAGGTGTTTCCTCATTCTCACTCACTGAACCCATCATTGATGTCAGAATGTTTTTGGAAATTACCCCTTGCCCTGAGATCCGACTGTTCACTAGCATGTGAAATTTTTATCACTCAACGTTATCACTATTACCAGTAATTTCTTCCACATATTTTCCTCCTGCATATTTTTATTTACATTTTTTATATATATTTTTGGATCATCTTATCACCCATCCAAGCTGCATTGTTAGTGCAGCCATGTCTGATTGCCCTGATTACGTTTGCCTTTCATCAGAGGGACTTTGCATTTTTAGCTTTTTAGCATACCAGAGGAGTGCTGTCATCTTTTGCCTGATGACTAATCTCTATGGTGTTTTCTTTTTTTCTCTCTTTCTATAATGGAGAAAAAGCTAACAGAGAGCTCATGTCGATGTTATATGCCTCCATGTGTCTACAGTGAATAGGCCTCTCTAGTGGTAATTTATAAAAGTGCACTGAGTTGTTGGAAATGAGTTACTTTTGTTTGCTGTCAGTAAACAAACATGTATTTTAAATAGGAGAATATAGAAGAATATTTACTAGAAGATTGATGTTACACATCTAACACTAACATTTCTTTTCTCATTAAGAGTACATTCGTACACTGTTGTGTGCCAACACTTGTCACTTTTGCAAATCTGCAAGAATGTATAAGCATTTTTAGATCCTTCCTCGTGTTAAACACATTCCCAGAAAAACAAGCATGCAATCGACTAGTGCACACTGTATGTTTTATGCAGAGAAATCAATCTTTGCTTTATTGTAGTGCAAGCTGTTTCTTATGGTTACTTATATGTAAAATCAAGGCACTTATTATCACTCATCTAAGACCTCTAATGAATCTCAATGTCAGTAATGAGTCATCTATGAGGACAGTGACCTATTATTTAATCTTTTTTATATATTTTTGCCATTTATGCCAAAAGAACAGATGGGAAGTGAAGTGGGAACGAGAGAAAGGGGATGGGATCAAGAAAGGTCCTCAAGTTTGAATTTCGAACTCACTGCCCACAAGGCTATCTACACAACAGCTATTTAAATTTAACTTAAGAAAATGTACTTGAAAGTTACATTACTTGAGCTGATGATATTATTAATTTACACATATAAGATTATTAGAAATTATGAAAAAGCAGTTCATGAACCTTTTACACGAAAGTTCAAATGTGGAATTTTACTAGAATTTCTGAACTTGAAAGGAATTTATGTAAATAACCACAGCTATCTGAGACTTCAAGGAAAAGAATGAGCATTCATCGCTTTTATCATGTTTTCAAGTCATTGCCAGTAAGGACTTGGTAGTTTCTGTGACTGTTTTTGTAAATCTAAAATATGTTTCCAACAAAGGGAGGACACATAACCAGAAACTCCACCTTCATCAGAGACAATAGAAGTCTACCTTCAAAATCATGACATGCATATTTGTGAAAACAGGACAGCAGTACAGAGGACACTTTTTTTTACTGCTAGTTAAGGTAATTCGTTTATGATTTATTGCAGATCTACTGATTCAATGAATTTATTTGAGCACATTAAGAAATTCTGGCTACATTACTGCTTAATATGTTTTGTCAATATGCATCTTTCTTGTAGTTTAAAAAATAGACTGAAAAGCATCCAAATGCAAGCTTTTCAGTGAAAAGCTTTGCTTTGGTTCTTCCGAATATTAATATTCCTAGATAGAACTCATAATGAGCTGACTCATGCAGACTTGTACATTGAAGAGGTAAATCAAATCAAATCTGTCATTATATATACTCACCCTCATGACGTTTCAAACATGTATGACTTTTTGTCTTCTGCGGAACACAAAACAAGATATTCTGAAGAATGTTTTGTTCATACAATAAAAGTCAATGGGGTCCAAACCAATTTTTCAAAACATCATCTTTTATGTTCCACAAAATACAACATAAATTAACTATTCTATTATTTTTCTATTATTCAATTAACTAAATTTCTATTATAGGCTATTTGTCCCCTGAAATTGATTTCCAAGGGTATTTTTTACATTTGTGAGAGCAATTTTCATAATTACCTTATTACTAAATAAACATGTTGTCTTTCATATCAAATACAAAGTAATTTAAACTGCTGCCAATAACAATGGACTTTAAAATTCTATCTAAATTCTCCATGTAAAAAACAGGAGCTCGTAGGGCTGCTATGTAGATTATTGCTCTTTATATTGTAATAATGATTATTAAGATCGATATAGAAAACATAAACGTTTTAGTTTCCTTTTGGGCACCTTACATTCTGGCTTTACAGTCAAACATGTCGCCACACAACGTTAAAGAATAGCACAAGTTATGCGAAAACTCCCGTTATAATCACTGAAGCTACGAAATTAATCTTTTATTTACATAGTATCTGTGTTGTTTATGATGACGAAATTCGCGAGTGAACACGTTTTCAACGCGCTTCGGATTGGCGCGATTTTAGTGCTGACTAATCTAAGCCTCTGATTGGCCAATGCATTCCTAAATTCAACAGAAACACATTTGATTGGTTATAAGGCTCATCATAAAACAGCGCATGATAAAAGCTATTTGGTGCAGTGTAAGTGAAATTTTCACAATTTTAAATGCGACAGCCATAATACGCCGTTTAAATACTAATTGTCTTTGAATTTGTGGGGCATTTTTGCCACAAGCCCTAGTTAATGTACGACCCTGCTCAAGCACCAATCACTGCTTGAATAATTTCTTGTGTATGGGATAAAGACATTACTCACAACACATATATCATGTATGTTTGAGCAGAGATTCAACATCATCCAAATGAACATCAGACGTAAATCAGGTATGTCTGGAATCTATTTTAAACCATACAAACTGTGTGGAACCAGAATATCCAGAGAATTAATTAGAAAACTATTAAAGATAGTGATTAGTGTTTAAATTCTAGTTAATGGTATGTACTCTTCTGCAACAGACAATGCTTTATGTCACAATGAAGCAGCTGAGGTGGAGGAAGTGTGCACAGGTTTTCTACTGAAGTCCCCTCCTGCTAGACAGATAAAAAATGCGGTAAAACATTTGGATTTCCTACACAGAAATATCAGCAGTTTGTATCATCTATGCATCTCATCTAAGACGTTTCATTGTTTATTGCAGAAATCATGGAAGAGACGCTTCTTTGTGCTTTCAAAGACAAATAACGGCTGCCATGAGCTAAAATACTACAAAACCAGTGAGAGAGACAAACCTATAAAATCCATAGATGGCTCCACGTAAGGCAAAAGCTGCTGATTACTTTTCACATAACAAAAAAAGGTTAGTATTATGAAGGGATATATATTTTTTTATGTAGCATCACAGTGGTGCAAAAGGATCCCAAGGAATATCCAGTTTTTGAATGGATCTGTAAAACCTTCAAGTGCAGTCAGTCCTCTGTGCTCTTCATGAAAACAGAAAATCCAAGAGACAAGGTCCCAAGAGATTTTTTCTTCATTGGAGACAGCAGGTTTGCTATGACTACCATTGCTGTAGCATAATTCCAATACTTACTGCAAAATAAATTAAGGCTAGTCCTTTAAGTGTTAATATACAGGATCTGTTGTTTTCAGTGACTACATGGATAGATGGTTGAATGCTTTAAATGGGGTTATAATGGTGAGACATTCTACTTTTACAACTAAAAATGATTCATTTTTATTTTTTTATATATATATTCAATTGATATATTAAATATACATGACCAGTTAATTTATCATTTTTAACAATTATGTATTAATCAACACAATCTGATGGGTCCTAAACAGTTTTCAAACTGTTTATAGAATAACCATATTAAACCACAAACTGAACGCCTGATCACAACAGAATCCACCTCCAATGGCCAAACCCTGAAGAGTGACACTGAAGAGGTAACTTGTCAACAATGCTTTCACATCCTTGTCAGTTCTCATAACTTTGCCTGAATTATTCCTGAGCTGTACCTCTCAATAACTGCAGGCTGAAGCTGATAATAAACCTCCACTGCCTCCAAGAAAGAAGTTAATACCATCTGTAGAAGCTACCACTCAGCAGAGTCAACGCAGCCAACCACCCGAATGCAGTCCATCTGAAACACCAGTATGCCACAGTTAAACTCACAAACACACACTCTCGCCTTTAAAAACCAAACTCTTGCATCATAATTCAATAAAACCACATATAAACCACATACTTGTACTTATGTTTGATGTATTCAGGTATATGATAATGTCATAAAAAAGGAACCACTGGATGAGACTGCAGTGGAAAGTAATGATGACATGTCATCAGGGTATGACAAACTCGCTTTATGGATTTAAAAGACTTTATTTCAATTTAAACTGTTAGACGGTGCTTATTCACCCTTAAAAATCCATCTGTGTTCTTCTTAAATATACATAAGTTCACATGAGTTTACTTATTGATAGAGGCCTGACTCTCAGGTTTTGAGCAAATTATATATTTGTTCTGAAATGATATTATTTGCTTTTATACTCAGGGAGAGTATGACTGCTACATCTGAAGACAGTCTGCTGGATTCTGTCACAAAAGCCTTCAATGCTATGAAGACACCAGAAACATCAGATGGACAAAGGTATAAACAACTGACAAACTAAACATCAACAGATCATTTCTAATTTCTAATTAAGAATGCATGCTGCTATTTGTTACATTTTTATGAACACTTTCTCAGGTTCCCTAGAGAATAAAAAGCTTGGTTTAAAGCCTTAAGGCAAAAATGTTTACCTTAGCTGTCATAAATCATCATGCATCACACTTTTCAAAAGGATCCAGCACTGATCTTGTCCAACTAGTTATTACTCATATTAAAGGCATTTTAGAAGTATTTTTGCAACCTTATACCTGAGACTTAAATCACTTTATATATTTTGTAGTGTTGTAAACAGTAAAAAAAACAGCACCACCCTAATGGGTCAGCCCTTATTGTCATCCTAGGATTCATGGAATACAAGAAACCAGTACTAACAATAAAAACTCTTGCTTTGACTTCAATGGAAACTGTGCCTCTACTAAGCTGAACAGGCCAGTTTCAGGCAAGAGGTGATTAGTACATCTGTAAAGAGTTAATTCAATAGAAAACAATATGCTAAACTGCAGAATTTGTCTAACAACTGGTGTTATGAAATTGTGGTTTTGGAATCTAGTTACATTGTTAAAGTACATGTTTTCCATTCCTCAGTGAAACGCACACCTTTATCGAGAAGGAAATCTGCATCAGTCAAAATGAAGCAAAGAGCTTGGTTATTTCAGAGGAGGACGGAAAACCATGGTACGATTAATCTAAAAATTGTTATTACTCCAAGAATACTCTAACCTACTACTAAATGTTGGGCTGAGCCCAGAAGCCTAATGTCTTATGCCTTCTGGTCTATTCAAGTTTGTTTGGATTATTTAAAAATAATAATAATATTGATGATGATGACCCTGGACCACAAAACCAGTCGTAAGTAGCACAGGTATATTTGTAGCAATAGCCAAAAATACATTGTATGGGTCAAAATTATCTAAAAAAAAAATTATGCCAAAAATCAGTAGGATATTAAGTAAAGATCATCAATTTTTGAATAGAAATATGTATTGCTAAGAACTTCTTTCGGACCACTGTAAATGCCATTTTCTCAGTATTTGATTTTTTTGTACCCCCATATTTCAGATTTTCAGAGAGCTGTATCTCAGCCAAATATTGTCCAATGCTAACAACCATACATCAAAACATAAATGGAAAGCTTATTTATTTAGCTTTTATATGATGTATAAATCTCAATTTGAAAAATGTACCCTTATGACTGGTTTTGTGGTCCAGTTCACATGACATATATAAATATAAATCAAGATTTTTTTTTTTCTCTCTCTAGTGTGTCTGATTGTGGGGAGATTGAGGCTTCATCTCTGTTCCACAAGGGAGATCAGATCCTGGCTGTCAATGACCTGTTGACAGACACAGTGGAGGATGTACAAACATACCTAAGAAGACTCAGCAAGAGCGAGGTAGTCATGAATACAAGAATGATTTTGTAAATGTAATCGGGGCTAAATGGCTATAGTTGAACTTACACTTTTTTTGCTCTCTATCCAGGTAAAACTGACCATTCGAAGGCTCCCAGGCTCCATTCCTCTGGATTCTGAATCCTGCTGAGGACAAAAACAAAATCTCATGCTATGCTACAGTTCTTCTTTGGCCTTTTTAGGCCTTTCAATTCTCTCTTAAAACAGTAGACAGTCATTTAAAACCGAATGAGCTCATGTACTATTACTTTTGGTCATTTCTGAAACGTTTCACTGATATTTATGATTTTTTAGTGCAGGTACAGACAGTACATACAGAAAGCATTGCTTTTCACACAACCCCGAGGGGCATACAGGTTGCCAAGAGTGAAACAAGTAGCTCTTGTTTGCCTGTGTGCACAAAGAATTTTGTTATTCCAAAAAGTTATTACAGGAATGACTTGCTATACTTGTCACTATTCGGCACATCAGCAAGGCTTTTAAATTTAACTTTTACAAGTTAATTTAAAAGATAAATAAATGTCAGAGTGCGTTACAGATAGGCTAAACAGTATTTTACTGATTATCTTGAACTTTCTGTAAATCTATGTACTAAAATTGCATTTCACTGCAGTATATTTTGTAGCCACATGGTGGCACACCAACACAAACCGAATTATATTAAAACTTAATCATGTATTTTTATAACCTGAATTCTGATTGCTCCTGTTCTGTTCAGCATATAAATTCACATCAAAATATCTTTGGCAAACAATGTTTTTTTTTAATAAATTGACAGCTGCATTACTGCAGTTGCATTTTTTTTTCCAAATTGAAATGAGGTTTAGATATTATAAATACATGCTACTAAAGACAAAACTACTAAAGAACTGACACTGTTGAGCATGTAAATTACTTTCCTCTCGAAAAATATAATCTTACACATGTACAAATATGAAATGTGATTCAGAGAACAAGATCATTTATGAAACAATGTATATTGAGTGAATAGAATTTATTTCTTTTAGAAACACTTTAATATATAAAACCATCAGAGTAAAAAAACCCTTCTAAATATGAGGGCATATTTGGTCCATTCCACCATTTGCCACCAGCAAGGGGAGCCATTCATAAAAATAAACACTATTAACCATCGCACAACCAGCACTTTAAAATCAGGCTGGAAGACCGACCCAACTATCACATTTGAAATGGTCCATGGAGTAATACTGGTCCAATCAATAAAGTAACCATTTGACTGTTTGGCCAAAGGCTTGATTGTGGATGTCAGTTTACGTTATTGCCTTGTTCCACAGCTTGAGTTTCTCAGTGCACATGATGTTGAGCTGAGGTTTCTGGGTTCAGTCTGCCATTCATGGAAGAAGCCCTCCATGGCTTTCCTGCTCCTCCAGCTGCCCACATTCACAGTGGGAATGATCTTTTTCGGCTGCAGCCACTGCACAAAACGCTTCAGCTCAAGAAAACTGCTGTGCTCGCTGTAGGGAATACCTGGAACAGATAAGTATAGAGTAGGAAAGTATCTTTCAAAATCTGCTGGGAAAAACTATTTATATCCTGATCTCCTTGCTGCCATCAAAACTGTGGACCAACTATGATTTCTGCTGCTTAAAGGAATAGTTCAGCCAAAAAATTAAATTCTGTCATTAATTACTCCCTTATATCGTTCCAAACCTGTAAGACCTTTGTTCATCTTTAGTAGACAAATTAAGACATTTTTCATTAAATCCGAAATCCTTCTGACCCTCCATAGACAGCAAGGGTCCTACCACGATCAGTGCCCAGAAAGGTACCGAGATCATTGATAAATAGTCAATTTTTCAGCAATTATTCTCTCCCGAGTTACCGTCCGCTACCATTTTTGAGAGCACCACAACGCATGCAAATGCTTTGCTCTGCTCGTAAACAAGACGCTATGTTGAATAAAGTCATTATTTTTGTTTTCTGCACACAAAAAGTATTACTCGTAGCTTCTTAACATTATGGTTGAGCCACTGTCACATGGACTATTTTGGACTTAAATGTGTTAGGACCCTTGCTGACTATGGAGAGTTTATTAAAAATATCTTAATTTGTATTCCGAAGATGAACAAAGGTCTTACGGATTTGGAACGACATGACAGCGATTAATGACAGAATTTACATTTTTGGGTGAACTATCCCTTTAAGCAGAGTCATATTCTAGCCTTTTTTATAATTATTCACAATTACATAATGTCTTTGTGTAAAGTAACAAACACAAATTCCTATTGATTCCCATGTTTGACATTTAAGATTCCAATGGAGCTTGTGAAATGAGATGCATCTACTGCTTGAGGCAGCACTTGGTTCGGCTGCAGACCGCTGATATTATGAAATTAAAACCCTGTGCTTGCAAAACCTGACATCTTGAGTTTTTCTCTGGGTCAAATCACATCTGCTGATTCTGTTAATACAGGCCATGCTATTCTTAGCCTGAAACGACATTCAGCATTTCTAACAACTGCAGCAAGGGAGAAAAATCAATATAATGTAATTACATTCCACATACAAAGCCATTAGGTATAATCTTGTCAGTTAGTGGAACAGAATGACAAGGCTGTGTTGTGTCTATACTGAAAATCAGTTTAATGGAATGCAATCCTCTTTAAGATCTTATTAAGCAAGGGATGGTGTGACAGATATCAATAAAATATAGCATGTTTTCTGCATTTTTGTTTTACTGGTAAAGACCTACCATTAAGCAAAATGGAGCAAACCTATTAAAGCGCTGTAAAACTGTCTTTCATAGATGCAAGCAAATGGAGCTTTTTTATTCACCTTATTTCCATTTTAAATTTAAAAAGATGACAAAAATACAAACTCATTTTGCTTCAGGGCTCTTAAAGCCACCAGACAAAATAGAAGGTATTTTTTTCCTCTTATAAAATCAAAATGGAAATACAACATTACAGAAACACAATTTGGTGTGGATCTCCTTCACATGATTAGGGTTTGTTTGGACTTGTAATTTAAGTTTCAACTGAAGCCACCCAATTTTCTAAAAATACTACTGGCTAATTTTGCCAAAAACCTTTTCTGTTAATGCCAATGTCCCAGACAGTCTCAGATATTTGAAATGTATTGTAATAAATGCACTTACTATAGAGTGTTTTAATGCAGCGTCATCAATCGGCAGCACTGAATGCAAACAATGCCACTGAATGAACCAAATCGAAAATGGATTATTGATGCAAAAAATGGTCACTTGTTGTCATGTTTTGGCCTGTACTTATCTGTCAGATTGGGGAAAAACATTGAGTACTATACACTGCCCAAAGTTATAACAAATCAAGAAGAAAAGTGCAAAAAGTGTCTGAGGAACAAAAGGTTGCTTGTGCCTGGGAAAACTGAACCAGGATTTCCAGGGTATGAATTGTGTGTTTTTTATTATCATTTCTGGTCAGGTAGGTGAAATATTAGGCTAATATCTTAATTAATAAATACTGCTCATATGTATCTTTACCACCTATTAACTTTAGTTTGTCAAAATATTGTGCTCTTTCCTGCTTAAGTCCTTCACTATATTATTTTAGCAGCTTCCACATGTTTTTCTATGGTTTAGACAGCATAAATTGGCAGAACAACGTATTCAGTAGTACATTAACCACGCAATCCATGCTCTTCGCAAATAAGGCCATGTATCCGGGTATGACCAAATCGTGAAGTGCGTGCAAACCCTCTAAAGTGAATCAGATTATCATTAAATCCTTTATAAATGGACAGACACATACCATAGATACTGATGTTCCCCTGAGTCTGAGGCTGGATGTCTTCCACTCTTACACTTTGGTTGAAGGTCCAGCCTGTGGGCTTGAATGCCACAAGCTGGTCATATTTCCTTGAGAACTTGTTCAAGTGTGTTTGAAGGTTCTGTACAAGTTAAGAAAAAAAAAAAAAACACTTCTGGTCATATTAACATTTAGACCTTGACATGCATGAGAGATTTCAAAAACAATTTACTGACCCAAAACTTGGCATGGAAGTTTATGTAGCAAAAATTAGAGGGTAATTAAAGTCAAATGATGCCACATTGTAATCAACTTCTTTCAATTTACATTTTCAAGGTCGCTGCAAATATGCAGTGCAATTTACAATCAACCTTGCCCTGCAATTGTTCCTCTGTCCTGGCCATTTAAACATGTTTCTCATTGGGAACAGCTCCAGAATTGCTCTGAATCAACATCTACATTGGCATGGGTGAGAAAGAGTTGCTTATAATGGTTCAGGGCACATCATATGACTAATCTTTATTATCTGCAACTGTCTCATTAGAATTTACTTTTAGTCAGACTCAATCAGTGCTACCACTGCCAGAAGTGCTGCGCTGGCACTTGGTCCCTGTAATTAGAATCTTAATTTTTTCCACCCGCATTAGCATAAATGCACTGTCAAGGAAAATTAAAGATAACACTGAATGTTGCATGCATTTTAAATTCCAAATTGATTGAGTAAACATAGCCTCATTGATTGTGTTTAGCATAATCAGCTCTTTGTATGCACTTATGAACTTAAACAGCAAAAATCGCACATGCATTTCATAATGTATAAATTAGAGATATGTGACCCTGGACCACAAAACCAGTCATAAGGTTAAATTTTTAAAAACTGAGATATATACATCATATGAAAGCTCAATAAATAAGCTTTCTATTGATGTATAGTTTGTTAGGATAGGACAATATTTGGCCGAGATACATCTATTTGAAAATCTGGAATCTGAGGGTGCAAAAAAATCGAAATACTGAGAAAATCACCTTTAAAGTTTTCCAAATTAAGTTCTAACAATGCATATTACATTTGGATAGGTTTACAGTAGGAATTTTACAAAAAATCTTCATGGAACATGATCTTAATTTCCTAATGATTTTTGGCATAAAAGAAAAATCAATAATTTTGACCCATACTATGTATTTTTGGCTCTTGCTACAAATATACCCCAGCGACTTAAGACTGGTTTTGTGGTCCAGGGTCACATATGACAAACAAGCCGCAGAAGTTTTAAATGCAGTTCAACTCACTTTAAAATTGAGCTGCATCATTGGAAGTACATGCACCTGGGCCGCCTGCCAGTCTGTGGTGATGCGCCGTCCAATCTCTTCCGACTCCAGGCAACACATGGTGTTATACTTATCCTTGGACAAACACACTTTAGAGCCCAACACTTCCGATACAGCTACAAGAACAGGTGGGACAGGTAAAAAAATGTTACACAAGAAGGAACGAATAAAAATTAGTCTATTGTATTTGGAAAGAAGTTGCAATCCAGTGAAACGGTGAGCAGAGAAAACAATCCAAAGCGGGACACTATGTAATCAGAGCTTTAAAAGTAAATGGGTGCAGAACATTAATCATGGATGCATTTTTTAAATGAACAGGAAACCATTCAGACAAAATGTGGAACAGTAACACAAATTCAAAGTCAAGTTAGGACCGCATCTGCAAAGCTCTTTTTTAAACTTTGATTTTATACAAGTGAGTGACGGTCACGGATAATAGAAAGCAAACAATCTGTCCTTTCAAGAGAGGATGAAGTAGCACAAGGTCTACAAGAGATATGGACAAAGACAAAGCAGGACAACACTGCTCACTGACCTAGAAAGACCTTTTCTTTTCCAACTGCGTAGGTGCCACAGACCACAAGTGTACGAGGGTTCAGCGTGACCTGTTCAAAAGCGGCGTTTACAGCAAAGGTGATAACTTCCTGCTGAGTGGGAAAGGTATACTCAGGACTGCAATACCTATGGAGAAAAACTAAGTTTTTAATCTCAACTCTACAACCCATTTCAGTTGATGCAAGATGCAGAGAAATAAGAGACATAATGAAAAAAGTACAACAAAAAGTAGCTTTGTTAGTGGGGAACTCACGTTGTGTCCAGATAGAGGGTCTGTATCCTAAAACCCTGCAGCTCTGGGTAGCGCTCCATGGACGGATCAGCCCGGAAGTCACCTGTGTGGAGTACCGTCTGGCCACCTGGCAGAACAAACAGCAACATGGCTGCCCCAGGACAGCTGGGGGGGAAAACAGTCATAGTAATTAAGGTCTTGTCATTCTGCATGAACATAGGGACCTCTAATAAAGAAATAAAACTGGCTTCAAATGTTCATTAGTTAGAGGACACACTCACTGATTAGCATCCAGGAGAGTGACCTTCACTCCTTGTACTATACATTCTGTGTTCATTGGGAGAACATGAACATACTGCTCAGCCACCTTCAGCTTGCTCTTCACCAGGTTACCAGTTATCTGCCATGATTAACACCAGTTAGATATGAAAACCAAGATTCAGTCAAGAGCCATTTTGCTTTCCCCATTTTTTTTTTTTTTTGCATTTTCCACCTTCATCCTGACCCTTAGATTCAGTTGACATATATTTGTGTGATGTTTTATGTCATTGTGCTGATAATTCTGATATAACATGACACATTTTGAAGTTTAAAGAGACAGTTCAACCAAAAATTCAATTCTTTGATGATTTACTCACTCTAGACATGATTTACAACTCTATGTTGCTCCGAAACGGTATTACTTGCTATCTTGTGTGGAATATAATATTATGAGATACAGTTGAGGTAGTTCAGAAAAATGTTCCTTCACTGTTCTTCAGAAAAATCCTTCAGGTCACACAAAGATTTCTGTGTATTTGAACCCTTTCCAACAATGACTGTATGATTCTGAGATCCATCTTTTCATGCTGAGGACAACTGAGGGACTCATATGCAACTATTACAGAAGTTTTAAACACTCAGTGATGCTCCAGAAGAAACAAACAACACATTAGGAGCCAGAACTTTTGATCAGAATGAAAACGTGTTCACTTTTTTTTGCCTAAATATCTTTTTTTTTTAGTACTGCCCTTCAGAAGCTACAGAAGATACTTACATGTTTCCTAGAAGACAAAATAAGTTAAATTTGCCCTGATCTTCAAATTTCTCGCAATGCATCGCATTTTCTTCTGAAGAAACAGTGAGCGTTTGAACCTTCTGTAATAGTTACATATGAGTCCCTCAGTTGTACTAATTCTTTGGTGTGTATACAATAAAAGTCAACGGTCTTCAAAGTCATGCGGTTCCTAAAGCTCTTCTGTTTTTCAAAGAAGAAAGAAATGAAAAAAGGTTTGAAAAACATGAGTAAATAACACAATTTTATTTCTGGATGAAATTGCCCTTTAGTTTCTTGGGAGGGAACGTTTCATTTTTAATGTTAGAGGATTTCTATATAGAGTTTCATTAATGGGCACTGGATGTAGACTATGCCACTAACCTGAAAGAAACTCAAGTATTTTGCTGATTATTGCTGCTGAAAATGGGCAATTCTTGTCATGTTTTGGGCTGTACTAATCAGTGTGACCGGGAAAAACATTTGGAGTACTATAGACTGCCAAAAGTTCTAACAAATTAAGAAGAATGCAAAAAACTGTCTGAGGAACAAAATGTTTTTGTAGTTGGCCAAACTGAACCAGGATTTAAGAATTTTGACAACATTCATGTTAGTTCTTATTTCTGGTCAGGTAGGTTAAATATTAAGGCTAATATCTTAATTAATACTGCTCGTACGTATTTTTACCACCTATTAGCTTTAGTTTGTCAAAATATTGCGCCTTTTTCTGCTTACCAAGTCCTTCTCTATATGATTTAACAGCTTCCACATGTTTTTTTTCTGTGGATTAGACAGCATAAGTTAGCAGAACAATGTATTCAGTAGTACATTAACCGTGCAATCCATGCTGTTGTTTCCATCCGAGTATTGCCAACATAGCCACACATCTGGGTAACTGACCAAACCATGACCAAACCAAGTGCAAACCCTCTATAGTAAACTGAACTCATCAGTTTTCTGGAGAACAAGAAATTTTTTTGCTTTCATTACTTTTAAAAGTGCAATGAGGTCAAGATACCTACTTTGTTACAGTAGATGGGTAAAACAGAGTCTTTTTTCAATCCGCCGTAGTGGTCCGAATGGAAGTGAGTGAGAAAGTAGGCTGTAACACCTTCAACAACCCCATACTGAAAAGCATCCACAGCAAAACCAGTTCCTGAACAGAGAAAAAGCTAATTAAATCCTCCCAAGTACATTAGACCAAAACACTGTCCCTCAAGCTAAACAATAACACCGTTATTATGAGAGTAAAAGAATCGAGTACAATAAAGTTCTGGCACAGCTATTAAGTCCTAAAGTATAAGTGCTTATGCAATCTTAACCATTGATATTAAGTAGGTCAAAACAAAAGCATTAAAGCAGATCACAAACCAGGAATTTTCTTGTAGAATGGACAGCGCTTGGGCTCCTTGGGATCTCCATCTGTCGCTCTTCCTCTGTTCCATCTTTTCTGCCTCTCTGTCCTCCCTCCACGCTTTCCTTCTGTTTGCGTGGGCTGAGTCGTACCATCTTCTGCAGCAGACGAGACACTGGACACTTCAGATGGTGCTTTGCTCTTCCTACGCCGTCTACCCTGGAGCTTAACGTCTTCCCCCTTAGCTTCTGAAATCCTCGCTCTCCTAGACCCATACTGAATGGCCTCTCCGACCGTTGCCTTCACTTCCTCCTCAGACTTTTTTTCAATCAATGGCTTTAAGCCAAAAAACACCCCAATGTCAGTTTGCTTGAATCCAGAGGGACCTGCCTTAGTCTGCGATTTCCTAGGAGCCATAGATGGTGTTTTTTGGGTGGAAGGCAACTCTTGGTTTATGTAACCGTTGGCAAGTTCAGGATTAGATATGCACTCCCGAAGGCGCTCTAATACTAAACTTTGAGGTGACTGTAGCTGGGAGTTTGGATCTTCAGGATTTGTTGTGGAGTGTTTTCCTAATGATTGAGGTCCATTAGAAACACCTGTGGAACTGGAAGGAGTCAGGTGATCATCGAGTGCTAATGATGTCTGCATATTCTCACAGGTGTCTGATGAGTTTTTGCCTGGCTCATGTTCCTCGCTCCCTGTCTCATTTTCGTCCAGCACATCATAGAACAGATCATCATTTTCATCACTGAACAGTTTAAGAGAATCAACTTCATTTTCATCTTCTATTTTTTCTATATTTTTTTTAGTTCTGTGGTCCTTATCCACATCTGGAAGTTCAGAGAGTGGGGAGTAGGAGATATAATCATCATCATCGCTACATTCAAAGAGCTTTGCTTTAACCTCATTAGTCTGTGTCCGAACAGCATTGTCAACACAATGTCCTTTAACCGGAGTTGAAATCTTCATTCTCGCCTCCTGTGAAGAATTCTGGGATTGAGATCTTTTGATGGAAGGAGACCAACCTTTCTTTTTCTTGATATCCTCAGTATTAGGACAGCGTAAAAGCAGCAGAGCGTTACTCTGGGTGGGAGTTCCTTTTGGTCCATCATCAGAAGATGAACTTTGGCTGCATGAAGCAGATACGTTCACAGTGCTGTCCCTGTTAGATGTAGGTGCAACATTATTTACTGACCTTAAGCTAAAGTCTGAGATTCCTTGGGTTGTGTAGTCGTTCAGCGCACGATTCTGAGCAAGCAGAGAGTGGCTGTACTTCTTGTAGTGATTGGGTATGGAGGATGTACAAAGAAGACCATCTGGACATTCTGTACCATAGAGACAGAGAAATTTATTTTCTTAAATATTATTATAATAATATTCAAACCTTGCAATCAATTAATTTCAATGACTTGTTCCTATATTAAACACTGAAGTAAAAGACATCAGATAAAATCAGCTGACCACTATTCGTGACTTTTAATGATTTTTTAATGTAGGCTATAAATTTATTTTTTAAATATCATTTCATAAAAGATTGTGTTCAAAAATGGCTCCAGCTGACAATGTTTTAAAGTATAATTTAAAAAATGCATGTGGATTGAATCTATAGTTAATCTACACTACCAGTCAAATGTTTTTGAACAGTAAGATTTTTAATGTTCTTTTTTAAATTCTCTTCTGCTCACCAAGCCTGCATTTATAAGATCCAAAATACAACAAAAGCAGTAATATTGTAAATATTTTTACCATTTATAATAACTGCTTTCTTTTTGAATATATTTTAAAATGCCATTTATTCCTGTAATCAAAGGTACATTTTCAGCATCATTCCTCCAGTCTTCAGTATCGCACAATACTAATTTGTGGTTCAAGAAACATTTATTTTTATTTTTATCAACATTTAAAACAGTGGAGTACTTTTTCTCAGGATTCTTTGATGAATAACAAGATCCAAATATCAGCATTTATCTGAAATAATAAGCTTTGGTAACATTATACACTATAATTTTCTAAAAACTCTGCATCAGTATAATTTTTATTTATTATTATTATAGAATTTTTTTTTTTTTTTTTTAGAAAGGATGCTTTTTATTTATCAAAAGTGATGATAAAGAGACATTTTTAATGTTACAAAATATTTCTATTATTTCTATTATAAATGCTGTTCTTTTGAAATTTCTATTCATCAAAGAAACCTGAGAAAAATCTACTCAGCTGTTTTCAACAATAATAATAATAATAATAATAATAATAATAATAATAAATGTTTTTTGAGCAGCAAACAAGAATACTAGAAAGATTTCTGAAGGATCATGTGACTGGAGTAATGATGCTAAAAATTCAGCTTTGAAATCACAGAAATAAATTACATTTTAAAATATATTCAAATAGAAAAGTTATTTTAAATGGTAAAAATATTTCAAAATGTTAATATTTTGCTGTACTTTGAATCAAAGAAATGCAGGCTTGGTGAGCAGAGGAGACTTTTCAAAAATCCTACTGTTCAAAAACTTTTGACAGATAGTGTATTTCAATGTGTGCAGGAACTCCTTAATAAGATGATGAGTTTAATCTAGCGTGTTAGACAATAGAATGACTGTTGATTTTACAAATGAATTTGTGAAAAATATTACCTTTACAGTTGTCACCAGGATTATCTAAGCATTCTGCAACATGCCATTGTTGAGACTGAACCACCAAGAGAGAAAATGGCATTTGACACACAGGACAGAAGCCTCCTGACTGAGGGTCTTTATCCTGGACATCCTGAGAAAGTGACCCATGATTCACATCCAGGGATCCCGAGTTCACAGTATTATTAGGATCATTATTGCCATTCTGATCTAAACCAGTGTGTGTTTCAGCACTGTTGACTTTAGTTTTTTGCACCGAAGTCCCAGGTTTGCAAACGTTATCCTTTTTTCTCTTTGTCCCATGTTCTCTGGATATCTGTGATTTGCAGCTTCGTTTCCTGGTCTTCTTAAGAGGTTTATATTCCCAGATTTCACTCTCAGAACCGCTCTGTGACATTTGTAAACATTAAGAGATTCTACCGGTTTGTTTTGAACGAAGTTGTTTTGTAACATTAACGTTACATTCATGTTCTTTTAAAACAAAAAACGCAAGCGGAGCACAAAGAATACCGCATCATTCAGAAATTCATCCTGAAAGTAAAAAGCCTCAAGAAAGGTCCATTCTCTAAAAGTATTTTAAGAAAAACCGTTTGTTTAATAATCCAACGAGTACCTTTCGTAACTACTCTTACCGCCACTGTTGAAAGCGCATTTATTTTCACATTGTTGTTCGCATTTTCCATAATTCAAATCATACCGAGTCATTTCAATATTAGACATAGGATATTTATCTATAGATTTAATACAAACAAACAATTTGAAAAGTATGACGAGTATGTTACCTCCGCGCAAAGCCAGTTTATTTAGTCAATTTTTCTGTCGAAAGTGCCGAGCGTAAATGTCCAGGGCTGTTCTGTTGTTGTGGGAGTCATGGCGTCTTACAAGAAGCTGTCAGATCTTTTCCCCATTCAGAGCCAGCTAGACTTTGCTTTAGAGGACGCGACGACTCAAGAAGAGAAGGAAAGTCTCGTACATCAGTATTTGCATAAAATAGACGAAAAGGACGGTTTAATTATACCGGATTTTGAAGAAGGTAAGAGTGTAAATGAACTCAGTGGGTGCAAGAATGTATACAGTATGTTCATCTCATGGGAGTGGAACACGACAAGCTAATTATAAATGGTTGCTGTCTTCTTTTTACTGCTCTATAATGTTGTATTGAATCAACAGTCGTTGTACACTTTAATGTTGGTCATCGTGAGGGAACTATTTGTTCTGATTTGTATCTGTCTTGCCAGTTTTTTTAAGTGGCACCACCACAAAAATGCTTATTCATTTATAGCAACATTTCTATGCCTAGGGAGAATGTATTGTTCATTTAATGTAATTTGTCATAATATACACTACCAGTCAAAAGTTTTTGAACAGGATTTTTAATGTTTTTTAAAAAGTGTCTTCTTCTCACCAAGCATGCATGTATTTGATCTAAAGTGCAGCAAATTGTACAATAGTTTGAAACTGTACAATTTTGAAATATTTTCCTATATAAAATAGCTGTTTTGTATTTGAATATATTTTATAATGTAGTTTATTCCTGTGATTTCAAAACTGTATTTTTAGCATCATTATTCCAGTCACATGATCCTTCAGAAATCATTCTAATATTCTGATTTGCTGCTCAAATTATTATTATTTATTATTATTATTATTATGTTGAGTAGATTTTTTTCAGGTTTCTTTGATGAAAGGAAAATTCAGAAGAACAGCTTTATTCAAATAAAATAGAAATAGAAATCTGTTGTAACATTATAAGTGTCTTTATCATCAGTCAGTAATAAATTTAAAGCATCCTTGCTAAAAGAAAGTATTCTATAATTTCCCAATAAAAAATAAAAATTATACTGACTTTAAGCTTTTGAATGGTATAGTGTATAATATTATAGATAATATCTCAGATAAAAGCTGATCTTTGGATCTTTCTATTCATCAAAGAATCCTGAAAAATGTACTTAACTTTTTAAATCTTGATGATGATGATAATAAAATATTTCTTGAGCAAATCAGCAAATTAGAATGACTTATGAAAAAAATCATGTGACAGTGAAGACTGGCTAAAAATTCAGCTTTGAAATCACAGGAATAAAGTACATTTTAAAATATATTCAAATAGAAAGCAGTTACTTTAAATGGTAAATAAAAATATTTTACTGCTTTTGCTGTCAAAAAAACGCAGGCCTGATGAGCAGAAGAGACTTCTTTAAAAAGCATTAAAAATCTCTTGTTCAAAAACTTTTGACTGGTAATGTGAATAATGCTTAAATGCTAACTATTCCATTGTTACTTTGCAGGACTGGAATGGTTGAACACAGACGGGCCTCTGTCACTCAGGAAGGAACTATCAGGCAAAGTGGTGGTGCTTGACTTCTTCACCTACTGCTGCATAAACTGCATGCACCTACTTCCTGATCTACACCAGTTGGAGCAGAGTTACACCATAGAAGGTATGAATGTTACGTGTTTGTATAGTGACTCTTTGTGGACTGGTGAATGATGAGAAGAGTGCAAATTGAGCCAAATTAAACCAAAAGCATTATATAATATGTAGCTGCACTCATTAGGCAGTCCTGATAAAAAGATGACTGTGCTGTTTATAACTTTACAAATATCCCATAGTAAATTATTCCCAGGGTTCACTGGGGCAGAAGTGAGAGCCTTTTGAGCTTGATGATAACAACTTATGGACCAGCAACACATTCCCGTTATCTCTTAACTGTATCGGTAGGATAGGAGACTTTAAATATCCTCAGACACCAGGTTGAGGTCAGAGAGTTTCACATAGATACTTCATTATACTGGTCTGTGGCTTATTATAGCAGCTCTGCGTCCAGTGCTATCAGTTCCAGCTGTCAGTAGCCCATCGGTGGCTACTTCTGTGGGATCATCCGGGGCAACTGGCCAGCCAGCCATCAGCCCGCTTGCTGGCATATCTCACACATACTTCATCTCTGGCACTTCTTTTGGTACATTCTGTTACCGCTGTTCTGTTACAGAAGCAGAACATGCCTTCGCACCCCTCTTGCCGATGTCTCATTAATTATTAGGGTTAACGTACACAGAGACTTTGTTTTTACTCCTGTCACATACTCCCTTGGTTCTGGGAGGTTATCACAGAAAAACATTTACTTAAAAAAAAAAAAAAAAAAAAAAAATCTCTGTTCAGATTTGTTCTTGCCCTGCTAGTATTTTCAGTGGCACCACCACAGAAATGCAGATTTATTTTCAGCAACTTATGTGTCAGGAGAATATATTTATGTTTTCATTGAATTTAAAGTTTCATTTACAGGTTTTTTTTTTTGCTGGGAATTTTACAGTAAACACAGTATACAACCTGTTTGATGTTTTCAGTACTAACATTACTTATTGTCTTTATTATTATTAATATTACACAAACACACACACATACCATATATAAACTACCTGTCAAAATTGATTTTTAATGTTTTTTTTTAAAAAGTCTCTTCTACTCACCTGCATTTATTTGATCCAAAGTACAGCAAAATAGTAAAATTGTAAAATATGTTTACTTTTTAAAACAACTGTTTTCTATTTAAATATTTTAAAATGCAAGTAATTCCTGTGATTTCAAAGCTGAATTTTTAGCATCATTACTCCAGCCTTTAGTGTCACATGATCCTTCAGAAATCATTCTAATATGCTGATTTGCTGTTTTTGTTGCTATTATTATTTTTATTATTAAAACAGTCGAGTCATTTTTTTTTTTTAATATTCGCGTTTATCTGAAATAAAGCAAAATCAGAATATTTGAAGGATTTCTGTAGGATCATGTGAGTAATGATGCAAAAAATACAGAAATTCGCAGGAGTAAATCACAAGAATAAATTATATTTTAAAATATATTCAAATAGAAAACAGTTATTTTGAATAGCAAAAATATTTTTAAAACGCAACTGTTTTTGCTGTACTTCGGATCAAATAAATGCAGGCTTGGTGAGCAAAAGAGACTTAAAAAACAATCTTACTGTTCAAAAACTTTTGAATGGCAGTGTATATTTTGAAATATTTTCACTAACAAATATTAAAAATATATTGAATACATAATTAAGTGTATGTATTATTATTAATATCTATTTCTTTTCCTAAAAACACATGAACATTATCTACAAAAATCACAGCTTTAGTTTAATGGGGCAAGTGATCATCTGAACTGAACTCTCTCGGATGTAAACGAGCAATCCTTGTTGAGTCCTGCATTAGAGTTTACACTCATACTTCACTCTCATACTTCTCATCATAAGTAGAATTGCTGATTCTACCATGCGTTTACTCCCCTGAGGGGAAATCATCTGGGGAGACATGAGGAAAAGCACAGAAAAACATTGATCACATTTTGACTATGTCAGGTGTATTTCAAATGCATTTATAGGCAGAAAGGAAGCAGGCTAAAAGCATACTGAAATGGGACACTGGTCCCCTGTGCGTGTGCTTCCCATCTCCGCTGCTGAGCCTATGAATTTTAATCTTCTGATGGACGGCTGTGTCGCTTACCCCAGGGATACAGAATGGAGGAATGTCACTTCCAGTGACGAGGCGGAGAAGTTCCGCTGACATTTTTGTTAAATTAGACAAAGTCAAGCGAAGTGCAGGAGACTGGAACAAACAGAGAAATGGAGCGCACTGGTTATAATGGGATGCCTGGGGGCTGCATGAGCTCTCAATCAAGACCCCTGTGTTTTCCTTGATTGGTTTTGACATTCTGTATGCAGTAGCCCATGTAAGGATGTGTACCTCTGGGATTCTTATACCCTCATTTCTTTCAAGAGGCCTATATTTTCTATACTTGTTTTGTAGCATTTAGTTTTTTGTGTATATTTATAATCCTAGGCATGGATTCTTGCATTAAAAACAGTTAATTCAGTTGTTAACTTGACCAGTTTTTACACCATCTCTGACCCTTAAGGCTTATTTGCAAGAAAAATAACTATAAATCGAACTATATTTGCGTCCATACAACTGCAAGATAAGTGTGCGCTGCAGATACAGGTATGTCATCTGTTGCTTTTAAATGCTAGAGAGCTTTAAAGGTGACATATCATGAAAATCTCACTATTTCAGTGTTTAAGTGCTAGAATTGGGTCCCCAGTACATCTACTAACCCAGAAAATGTGTAAAAGGACAACCCAGTAACTTTATTTTGGTAAGCCCCTTGGTAAGCAGCTAAGATTTCACTCCCCTAGTGACGTGGTAAGGGGATCTTATTTTAATATTACCGCCCCTTAATCTGCATGTTTTCATTCACTGTGCCGTCATTTTGTTTTCGCAAGCAACAATGGTGTACTACTTCCTACGCCATGGCAAAAGTTCAAGAAAGCACGCTAACTGTTCTGTCGTTGGCTGCACAGACGATCACAGAACACTATTTAGAGGCCCAGCCTCAGAGGAGACGAGAGCAGTGAATTTATTGATTTATTTACTGTATAGTACGCTGCTGCCACACAGATCTAATATAAACATGAAATTTCTTTTCCAGCTGTTTACCTTGACAGACATAACCTACTGTTTTTGTAACTCATGTGTTTTTAACATAAACTTGAGTGTATTTGACAGTATTTGGCGCAATAAGACATGAAAGAGAACTTAGTTTATTACTCACATGCCATGTGACGGCCGCTTTTCTGTGCAAGTGCTTTGAATGTGTGTGCTTAGAAAACTCTATATCAGCAGTTTCAACTGATGGTTCAAAACACATGATTTCAGTGCTATACACAATCAAAACCAAACAGATGTTTTTAGCAGAGCATCTGAGGTACGCACTGTAAAGGCTCAGTCCTTTTTCTGAAAAAAGGGGAGCGGGAAGCAGCAGCTCATTTGCATTTAAAGAGTCATGCACGAAAACAGTGTGTTTCTGCTTCCACTCAAAATAGGCAATTTTAAAATGATATAATAAATGATCTGTGGGGTATTTTGAGTTGAGACTTCACAGACACAGCCAAAGGCACAATATGTTTTAAAGGCACAATATAAGTTTTGCCGCTAGAGGTTGCATATTCAAAACTAGCAAATAAACAAAGGCACAGTTTGATGATGCCGTAAATGTGTAACATATTAAAGTGTCTTTGGGGTTTCCATGTTTTCTACTAAATAAAATCGAGGGTGTATGACATCATTGGCAGGTCACTATTAAAAAAAGTTTATTTCTCTGGATTTTAACATTCTTCGAAACATTTCGAAGTCAGCAAACTATATAACACTGTTCAAAAAATCTTACATATTGTGGCTTTAATGGGATAGTTCACCCAAAAATTTAAATTGTTATTAATGACTTAACCTCATGTTGTTCCAAACCTGTAAGACATTTTTTACAATTTAAGATATTTTTGAAATCTGAGAGCTTTCTTACCCTGCATAGCCAGGAACACAACTATCACGTTTAAAGCCCAGAAAAGTAGTAAGGATATTGTTTTATAAAGTTATGAGAATACTTTTCGTGCACAAAGAAATAATTATAATTTTACCCAACAATTTCTTCTTCTCTTCCATGTTACCACAACACGTGGTACTCTAGTACGGTTGAACCACTGATGTAGCACTGACTGCCCTTCTGTCCCTTGAATGTAGTAGTTGCTTTGCTGTCTATGCAGGGTCAGAAAGATCTTGGATTTCATAAATATGTTAATTCGTGTTTCAAAGATGAATGAAGGTCTTACAGGTTTGGAAAGACATGAGGGTGATGAGACATGAGGGGAATAACATTTTTGGGTGAACCAACCCTTTAAGGCTTCTATGTAAATGACCTGTGCTATGACTGCATATCTAACCAGTAACAAGACCCTTCCTAAATGGTTTTGTCAATGTCAGTATAATGATTTCTGCTTATTTTCAGTTGGACGAGTGGATAGAGTTTTACAATGCAATTGTTGCAGCATGTCTAATTCATTGAGGTCTTTTATAGCAAGTAAAATGCTGTTTTTCAATGTCCTCTTTACAGACATTTTTGTTCCTGATAGACTTTGTTGTTCTTTTATTGAATGTTAGAACTGTGACTCATGAAGAGTGAGGTTTAGTACTGTTGAAAACATACAATGCACTGACACACGGACAAAAGATGGTTCTCTGGGATTTTCAGTATTCAAGGACTCAGATAAAACGTTTCAGAATCATACACCAACGCAACATGCATCCACGCATTGTTGGAGGAGATAAGAATGAACAGCTTTGTGTAACCTGAATAGGTTTTTTCTTTGAACAAACAAAAAAAGCGTCTCCACAAAAACCGTAATTAGGCAAAAAATAAATTTAAATAATTAAATTAAAGCCAGTTTCCTTTTATCATTCCCTTTTGATTTAGGTTCAGACCTTGATAGATTAAACATTTATTATTTCATAAACTTCCTTCAAAAAGGACCTTTTAGAATAACCTAAATGTACCTCAGGGCATTTTAATAAAAGTTCTACTAAGGCCAGCAGGTTTTGGTAGGTAAAAACTTTCTTTTTCATCCCGTTACAAATGGTGTTCAAAGAGAGTATCAAGTGCTAGCTGATAAAGCAGTCTAATTTTTAATTATTTTAATTTCATTATTAAAGCGGCTATTGGTACTCTTTGAAGTCTACAACAGGATATGATTATTTTAAGAATGTCAAAATGCCAAAAAACAAACATTTTGGGATGCAGATTTAAACCTAGCCACTTTCATTACTGGTTCAGTGTCAAACCCTCTATATATCTTGCATTTCTCTTCTTTTCTCATCTCTACAGACGGTCTGGTTGTTGTAGGTGTGCACTCGGCTAAGTTCCCCAATGAGAAAGTCTTACAGAACGTACGCAGTGCGGTGTTGAGATATGACATCACCCATCCGGTCGTAAACGACAGTGATGCCCATCTGTGGCAGGAACTGGAGGTGTCCTGCTGGCCCACACTGGTGTTGCTGGGACCCAGGGGGAACCTGCTTTTCTCCCTGGTGGGTGAAGGCCATCGAGAACAGCTCTTCCTTTTCACTGCTGCGGCCCTCAAGCACTACAGAGAACAAGGGCTGCTCAAGGACCATGATGTGGGAATTAAACTGTATAGAGACTCCCTGCCCCCCTCCATCCTTTCGTTCCCTGGGAAAATAGCCATGGAGCCCAGCAGCAAGCGGTTGGCTATTGCCGACACAGGACACCACAGGGTACTGGTGGTCTCCAATACTGGGCAGGTGCTGCACTCTATAGGGGGTAAGACTTGTTAATACACACTTTTTAAAGGAGTAGTTCATCCAAAAAAGAAAATGTTGTCATCGTGTTCCAAACCTGTATAAGTTTCTTTCTTATGTTGAACACAAAAGAAGATATTTTGAAGAACTAAACAGCTGTTGGTCCCCATTGACTTCCATAGTAGGGAAAGAAATGCTATAGAAGTCAATAGAGACCATCAAATGTTTGATTAACAGCACTCTTCAAAAATCCTCTTTTATGTTTAACATAAGAAAGAAACTTACACAGGTTTAGAACGACATGAGGGTAAGTAAATGATGGCAGAATTTTCATTTTTAGGTGAATTATTTCTTTAAGTAGTTTTCACATTAAAAAATTGCAATTTTAGTTCTAGAACTTTTTTTCAAAATGTATTTTGACTTGGCTGAGATCAGATCTTTTAATTATTATTAAAATTTCTGCACTGTTCAAAATTTTTGGGTCAGTACAAAATCTAAGTTAATTATTAACATATTTAATTAGATATTATTAATTAGATATTAGATTAATTATTAGGATTTATTAATAAACAAAGATGCATTAAATTGATTAAAAAATGACAGTAAATAATTACAAAATTACATCATTACAAAAAAAAACACGGTTCCTACAAAAAAGCACAACAGTTTTCTATAAAATTATGTATAAATCAGCATATTAGAATGATTTCTGAAGGATCATGTGACACTGAAGACTCGAGTAATACTGCCGACAATTCAGCTTTGCCATCCCAAAAATAAATTACATTTTAAAATATTTAAAATAGGAAAATGATTTTAAATTGGAATAATATTTCATAATATGGCTGTTTTTATGCAGTATTAATGCAGCCATGGTGAAAATAAACGTATATAATAAATATTTTTCATAATTATTAAATTTAATTGCATGAATAACTACAGGATTTTTTTAGTTTTTCTTTTTTGAAAAAAAAAATAATAATATATATATATATATACAAATTAATATTACCATATTTAATTAGATATTTCAATTAATTATTATGATTTATTATTAAACAAAGATGCATTAAATTGATTAAAAGCACAACGGTTTTCAACACTGCTGATAATAAGAAATGTTACTTGAGTAATAAATCAGCATATGAGAAGGATTTCTGAAAGATCATAATAAAAAATTTAGCTTTGCCATCCCAAGAATAAATTGCATTTTAAAATACTTATTTGTTTATTATTTATTTATTTAGAAATATTTGTTTATTAAATTGATTAGCATTTAAATTAATTAAATTAATATTTATATAATTAAAAAATGTTATTTATACAATATTATTATTATTAATTATTATTATTTTAATTCAAATTGACTTTATTTATTTGCAGTGTAATTAAAAAAAAAACAGTAATTTGATTTGTTTAGAGTTAGGGTTAAATTTATGTAATTTATTAATTCAATTAAATTGCTTGAATAACTACAGAAAATTTTATATTTAAAAATAAATAAATAAATTTAAACATACCAAAAGCAAAACTATGCAAGAGTGAATGCGATCTTTGTTGTTGTTTGGGTGGTACACCATAAAAAATAAGGGGCAAATTGCATTCCTCCTTGAAATGCCGTTCTATTCCTCTAAATGCAGGATGATTCCATGAAATTAGGGTTGCCAACTGCCCCATATATTAAATATAGAAAGCCTGCTAATTTTCTTTTTGGTGAATGTTTTGAGGCGATTTTAGTCTACTTTTAGACTGGTTTATCTTTGCCTATTTAGGTCCGTCAAGTGGCAGACAAGATGGAAATTTGTCTGAGGCACAGTTCAGCTCCCCACAAGGGGTGTTCATAAAGGAAGACACGGTCTACGTGGCTGACACTGAGAACCACCTTGTTAGAAAGGTAAATCAGCAGAATCAGGTCAAGCTAGTTCTCCTGCTGGCAGCTCTAACCCAAATTCACTCTGATTGGTGCTCAAAAAAACACTTATGTCTGTCCTCAAAAGAATCTGATGTTTTTTCTTCTGCTCAAGATCAACCTTTCAGAAGGAAAAGTCTCGACCTTAGCTGGCATTGGCGTTCAAGGCACAGATAAAGAAGGCGGAGCACTGGGACCACAACAGCCAATCAGCTCTCCCTGGGATGTTACCCTTGGCAACGCAGGTACTTTTACTGGTCATCGTCCTTCAGTATACTCTGCTCCTTACTTTAGAATTAGGGTCACTCTCTGTCTTCTTTTTTTTCTACCTAGCTCATAAAATGTAATATCTTGTGAATATGCGTTTCATTATTCTGTCTGGAGCGTTTTATACATCCCTTTTTCTCCCTCTCACATCTTCTCTCTATCTGTCTTGTCCATCTTGGAATCTTTAATCAGGTTGTTCTCAGAAGTCTTCGCTTTGTAGATACCACACTCGCCTTTGATTTTCACAAGTGTGTACGGTGAGGGGTGCAAGAAGATCTTTGTTCTGCTAAAATGGCCTCTTGTTGTTTGGCAGCGGCCCTGGAGTAAATTGCACGGTTTGTCAGTTGCTAACCAGAGACACAGAGCTCAATGTTGTGGTGTTGCCTGAGTTAAACCCGCAACACCAAAGAAAAAGAAGGTGATATGATCAGAAAGCGCTCATGTGGCTGTGGTTTCTGATAAATGGGGCCTCTAACAAACTGTTTTTGTAAAAGATTGCTTTTTGTTTCGCAGTAATATCTTTAGACAGAGCAGCCCTGGACAAGATGTCCCACAAGTCTAGAAAATTTAATTTAACATGCTTCAAAAACATAATTAAAATTCCTACTTTATATTTTAAGGTGTTATTAAATCAGTCTGCATTATTTAGTCATATCGTTCCATTAAACAGCTGAAGAAATGGATGTGGCCAGCATTAGCTGAGAGAGAGAGAGAGAGACGTTTAAAGTGGTCTGTGCGGTGTGTGTCTGATTTAGTCAGCGTGTGTTTGGAGCACATTCATTGATGGTCCCCGCTGTGCATTAGGTCTGTTCCCCGAACAGACGGTTGCTTTCTTGCAGGTTCTCCTACTAAGAAAATAAGATATTGTTGTATCCCATGTTGTTTTCCCTTATGCCGTTCTTTATTCCATCTAATTTCCCTTCTTTTTCTTTCCTTTCATTTTTCTGCCAGTCATGTCATTTTGAATGTTTGATTTAAAGTGGTCATAAAATCTGAATTCTCTCTTCTGAAATAAAAGCTTGCTCCAGTTCAAAAGAGCATTTATTAACTAAGGCACAGAAGCTGCTCGTTCCAGATCATTTGATTTCTGAAGTCAGAAAGTTGAATAAATTAACAAAAGGTCATCTACATTACAGTGATGCCTATTCTATGTTCAGAAACAAAAAAAGGATGTTTAACGCTTTTCCTAAACACACCATTAGATAAAATTTCTTACTATTTTAGAATGAATTGTGTGTGTGTGTGTGTGTGTGTGTGTGTGTGTGTGTGTGTGTGTGTGTGTGTGTGTATACAGTGCCTTGCGAAAGTTTTTATACCCCTTCATTTTTTTCGTGTTTTATGTTGTTGCCTTATGTTAAACTGCTTTAAATTACCTTTTTTCCACATCAGTCTATGCTCCATACACCCTAATCACAAAGCAAACACAGAATTGTCACAGCTTTGTAAATGTATTAAAAATACAAAAACTGAAATGAGTACTTTGCATAAGTATTCATACCCTTAACTCAGGTAAAGCTTACTTAGGTAAAGCACCTTTACAGCCTCAGGTCTTTTTGGGTACAATGCGACAAGCTTTGCACATCAGCATTTGGCAATTATCTGCCATTTTTCTCTTTACTCCTTCACCTCTCAAACTCTGTCAACTTGGATGGGGGCAGACACACATTTTAAGGTTTCTCCAGAAATGTTTGATTGGGTTGAAGCCCAGGCTCTGGCTGGGCCACTCAAGGACATTCACAGAGTTGTCTATAAGACACTCCTGTTGAAAGGTGAACCTTCTGCCTAGTCTGAGGTTCTGAATGCTCTGGACTGGGTTTTCATTAAGGCTTTCTCTATATTTTGGTGCATTGGGCATTTCTTTTACCCTGACGAGTCTGCTACCAACACACTTTAGTTTTGGGATGGTACTCTACATGTGTTGAGCAGTGCTTGGTTTCCTCCAAACATGATGCTCATCAGACTAGAGAATCTTGAATCTTGTCTGAGGGTCCTTTAGATGCTTTTTTGCAAACTCCAAGTGTGTCTTCACTGAGGAGAGGATTGAGTCTTGCCACACAACAATAAAGCCCAGATCAGTGAAGCATTGCAGTGATGTTTGTCCTTCTGTAGGTTATTCCTGTCTCCACATATGATCATAGATCTCAACTAGAGTGTCCATCTGTTTCATGGTCACCAGTCTAGCCAAGGCCCTTTGCCATCAGTTGCTCAGTTTGGCCAGGAGACCAGCTCTAGGAAGAGTCCTGGTTGTTTCAAACTTCTTCCATTAAGAGTAATGGAGACTACATGCTTCTGTTAACCTTCAGTGCAGCATTTTTTTCTGAACTTCTTCATAGATGTGTGGCTTTATGCAAGCCTGTTTCTGAGCTCTACAGGCAGTTTTTTTTTTTTTTTTTTTTTTACCTCAGGACTTATTCCGATATGCATTTTCAGCTGTTAGATTTTTTTATTAAGACGTGTGTGCCTTTCCAAATCATACCCATTTAATTGAATTTGCCACAGGTTAACTGCACTTGAAGTGTAATAACATCAAAAAGCAATATGTATGCCCCTGAACCAAATTTCAACTGTCCCAGATAAGGGTATAAATACTTATGCAATAGAATCATTTAAGCTTTTATTTTTAATAGATTTGCGAAGTTGTTAAAACCCTGTTTTTTGTTTTGCCATTATAGTGTATAGAGTGTAGAAAAATGTAATTTAATGCAGTTTAACATAAGGCAGCAACATAAATACCGATATGTGCGATATTTGTAGTATATGCATTTTCCCCTTCATCATTCATAATATTTCCTTAACCATCTATCTGAATTTTATTTTCCTTTATTTACTCGTGTTCCACCTTGAAGTTTAATTGTAATGTGAAAATGCTGTAGCATGTCTTTTTCATTCATCAGAATTCATCTACTTTGGCTCGTTTACCTTCCATCTGTCTCGGATCCCTTTTGAAAACCTGCGTGAGGAGCGTTCTGCTCCCTTCCTCTCCATTTCAATCTTTTCTCCCTCTCTTTTCCTCACTCTTTCTTTCCCTCTGTCTCGCTCTTTTATGAATGCGAGTAGTTAGGCTCCAGCCCAGCAAAGAAATTGTCTCTGATAAGCGCAGTACCATTAGAGGTCTATTGTTAGACACAAGTACAGAGCACCTCGTTTCTGATTCCTCAAAGAGAAATCTCAGCGCAATGCTCTCAAGTATTAGTGCCCCTCCACACGGTACTTAAACTGATTTCTAATGTAAATTCATCAGCACAAGTCACTCTGTGCTGGACACCATAGCATACTTTTATAATTCCAGTGCTCTTAAGCATTTTAGTACTTAGTTGAATTTAAAGAATGACCCTGTTTAAAAGTTTACTTACACTTGTTTCTTAATACCATGTTGTTACCTGAATGATCCACAGCTGTGTTTTTTCATAATAGTTGTTCATGAGTCCGTTGTCTGTCCTGAAAAGTTTAACTGCCTGCTGTTGTTCAGATTTTTTTTGCTCCCACAAAATCTTCAGTTTTTCAGCATTTTTGTGTATTATACAATGACTGTGTGATTTTAAGATCCATCTTTTCACACTGAGGACAACTGAGGAACTCATATGCAACTATTACAGAAGGTTCAAACACTCACTGATGCTCCAGATGGAAAGGCATTGCATTAAGAGCCAGGGGTGTAAACTTTTGAACGGAATGAGGATGTGTAATTTTTTCTTATTTTGCCTAAATATCATATTTTTTTTTATTTAGTACTGCCCTTCAGAAGCTACAAAAGATACTTACATGTTTCCCAGAAGACAAAATAATTTAATTTACTCTGATCGTACTCTGAAGTTTTCACCCCCTGGCTCTTAATGCATTGTGTTTCCTTCTGGAGCATCAGTGAGCGTTTAATAGTTGTATACAAGTCCTTCAGTTGTCCTCTGTGTGAAAAGATGGATCTCAAAATCATAGTCATTGTTGGAAAGGGTTACACAAAATACAAATACACAAAAATGCTGAAAACCAAAGAATTTGTGGGACCTGAAGGATTAGCAGGCAGTTTAACTGTTCAGGACAAACAAGAACTCATGAACTGTCACTAAACAAAAAAAGGTCACACTTTATATTAGGTGGTCTTTACTAGTATGTACTTGCATTATAAAAAAGTACAATGTACTTAATGTGGTCATATTGCATTGCAAAACACTTTTGCTTCTATTAAGGTGGGATATGGGTATAGGTTAGGGACAGGTTTGGTGGTATGGGTAGGTTTAAGGGTGGGTTAGCGTGTAAGGGATGGGTCAGCAGTGGTAATTACAGAAATTAACTACAAGTGTAGTTACATATAGGTTTTTAACAAAATATAACTACAATGTAAAAACATGTATGTACACAATAAGTACATTGTACCAAATGATTAATTTAAATGTACGTACATAGTAGTTAAGGCCACCTAATGTAAAGTGGGACCTAAAAAAAAACAGCTGTTGATCATTCAGGTAACAACACAGTATTAAGAATCAAGTGTATGTAAACTTTTGAATGGGGTAATGTTTTCATAAATTCAACTTTATTTACTCTTGTGACTATTATGCAAACATCTTTTATGTGAAATGTCTTATTCAGGTCAGCACTAAATAAAAATAACATGCATTTTGTTTATTTATTTCCTGTAATCAACTTCAGGCTCCTTTACTTCATATTTTAGGGTGAAATATTGAGGTAAAATGTTGAACTAAAAGGATAAAATGAAGGTGATATGAAGGTTATGCAAGTTATTGTTTCATGCGTTGTTGACTAATTATTAGTTCTGTTATTTTTAGCGAGATAATCAACATCAATATGTTGTAAACACATAAGCTGTTCACTATTTGATAGTGTGCGTTTGTGTTTATGCAGGTGGTGATGTATTGTGGATAGCCATGGCAGGAACGCATCAGATCTGGGCTCTCTTCCTGGAGGACGGGAAGCTTCCCAAAGGGAGGTGAGCTCTTCTCCCTGTGTTCTCCTCATGTCAGTTCTGTATAGACAAGGCAGCGTTCAATTAAAGAGGCCACGGGACTGCCCAAGTGATGTCATTTTCTGGGCAACCACACAGTTCACTGTTGGCGGAAATCGTTCTGATCGTTCTAATACAAAATGAACTCTTAACTTGGTGTGCTGTTCGTGAATGTAACGTTTCTCTTGATGCTGTATAGAGCACTGATAACAGCTTGAGTATGTCTGAAAAAGAACATGCGGGGGGAAAAAATACTTTTTTAAATATAATGATTTTAAGACTTTCTGGCACCATTTGCCAGAGGTTTGCTCTTACATGCTATTAGATCCTAATTGCAGTTATTTTGTCACAATTCCGGCTTTTGTTTTCGAGTGAGTGGAATTAAGAGCATGAACTGTTCCATATAATCATTCTAATCAGACTTAACCATCTTTATCTAATGCCTTTTCCAGCGACAGCAAAAAAGGAACATGTGTGCGCTTTGCGGGCAGTGGGAATGAGGAGAACAGAAATAATGCGTACCCTCATAAAGCGGGTTTGGCCCAGCCGTCAGGCCTGACTCTTGCCCCGACTGAGCCCTGGGAGTGTCTCTTTATCGCTGACAGTGAGAGCAGCACCATTAGGAGCCTTTCGCTGAAGGATGGAGCAGTCAAACATGTTGTGGGGGGAGAGAGAGACCCTCTGGTAAGCCCTCCCTGCCATGTTTCCCATTCTGAACAGTTTAACATGTTAAAGATCAGTGTTTCTCACACTTTTTTTGTTTCATGCACCCCTATAATACTTTAATATAATGAAGTGACTTTAATTATATTGATGCTAAATGGATCTAGGATAATAGTTCTTAAGTCTTAAGTGGCGTGGGTATATTTGTAGCAATAGCCAAAAATACACTGTAAATCAAAATTATTGATTTATTACTGATATCCAAAAATCATTAGAATATTAAGTAAAGATCATGTTCCATGAAGATATTTTGTAAATTTCCTACCGTAAATATGAAAACGTAATGTTTCATTAGTAATATGCATTGCTAAGAACTCAATTTGGTCAACTTTAAAGGCAATTTTCTCAATATTTAGATTGTTTTTCACCCTCAGATTCCAGATTTCAATGGAAAGCTTATTTATTTAGCTTTAGAAGATTATGTACAAATCTCAATTTCGAAAAATTTACACTTATGACTGGTTTTGTGGTTCATGGTCACATGTGTTCTTGTATTATTATTTATATACTATTACAGTATTTACTAATCTTTTCCTTTTATTTTTACATTTTATGTAGTTTTTATTTTAGTTTTTCTGTTTTTCTTTTTTTTTTTTTAGATGTTTTAATAATTATTTTTAATTGAATTAGATGTATTTGTATGGTTTGTTTATTTAATTTGGATTTTGTTTTTGCTTTTATTTTTACATTTTTATATAATTTTATTTTTATGTGATTTTTGTTAGGGATTTTATGTGCTTTAGGCTTTTTTTAGATTTTTAAAAATATACATATTTTTTATTTAATTAGGTGTGTGTGTATTTATATATATATATATATATATATATATATATATATATGTGTGTGTGTATATTTTTATATATATATATATATTTTTTTTTAATTTTAATTTTCTAGTGGTTTATGTGCTTTTGGATTTTTTAATTATTTTTTATTTAATTAGATGTATTTGTGTGTTTGTTTGTTTATTTTATTTGTTTTTTTTCTTTCTTTTATTTATAAATTTTTATTAGTAATAGTTTTTATTTTCATTTTAGTTTTTTAGTGTTTTTTTCTGTTAGCATTTTTTAAAGATTTTTTTTAATTATTATTTTTTATTTAATGTATTTATATGTATGTTTGTTTTATTTTTTTACTTTTATATATAGTTTTTATTTTAATTTTAGTTTTTGTAGTGTTTTATGTGCTTTTGGCTTTTTTAGATTTTTTTGAAAATTATTTTTAATTTAATTATTTGTATTTATATTAATTTATTTAATTAATTTTTTTTTGTTTTGTTTTTTGCTTTCATTTTTACGTTTTTATGTAGTTTTCATTTTTTTAATTTTTTCATGATTTTGTGCTTTTGGCTTTTTATATTTTTTATTTAATTAGATGTATTTTAATGATGTTTCTTTACATTTTTTGATGTAGTTTTAGTTTTTTTTGTGTTTTTTTTTTTTTTTTTTTTTTTTTTTAAATGCGCTTTTATCATTTTTTTTATTTATTTATTTTTTTATTTAATTGTATTGATGTATGAATAGATGTATTTATATGTTTGATTATTCATTTATGTTTTTAATTCGCTTTTGTAACTTTAATATTATTAAAGTCACTTTAACCCCCCCCCAAAAAACAACAATACTACGGGTACAAAGCTCACTGTGTGTAGCCCAAATTTATAGAAGTTGTAATTTTAAACAGGCTGTTTATAAGTAAATTAAAACTTATAAATATAAACAATCTAGTCTATTCACAAGTTAAAACTTCTTTATACATTAATAGCCAGGTTAATGCAATGATTATAAGCCAGTCGGATACCAAAGAAGAACTTTAAAGGTGTTAAAACTCTTTTCTTGAGCGGACTCTGCTCTTTGGTCAAGCAGACCTTTATTTCTTCTGATCAGTATCAGGTAATTTCTCTCCCTACTGAGCGCTTTGTCTTCCCTGCACATGCTTTATAAGGGAAGGAGTGTGTTGTTGCCCAGTTCACGTTAAGGAAAACACACCACATGGAGAGATTTGAATTTTTATGGGGTCATAAATTATCACAGTTGATTACATGCCACATTTGCATGCAGTGTAAAGCACTTTCTTTGTGCAAGTTAGTTTGGCACTACAAGATCCCAAAGCTTACTATAATGTAAGGAGACATTTAATAAATTAAGTCGTGGAGCAATTTTTATCACTCAATGAACCTAGGCGATTTGAATGAGAAACTATTTTTCTCCATTCCTTGGAGCAGTCGAGACATTTTTCAGATCTGCTAGATTTCCTTTGAGTAGACTGTTTTCTTTTGGCAGAGAATGAGAAAGGATTGGGTTTCGCCATATTTGGTCACCGGGATTAATGAGCTTTTTTTTTTTTTCTTCCCTTGTGATGTTCACTGACTTATTTTGTACATTAGACCACCGCAGAGCTGTGATTGAGTAAATATACAGAAAAGGCTCATTTATACTTTCTCAAAACTTTGCACCAAAGCGTAACGTTGTTCGCATGGGTAAGCGGTCAAGAAATCATGCATGGCCTTTAAAGACTATGTTTTCTCTTTGCTCGAGCAGAACCTGTTTGCATTTGGAGACGTTGATGGTAAAGGCATAGATGCAAAGCTGCAGCATCCATTAGGAGTGTGCTGGGATGAAGGCAGCAGCCTCCTCTATGTAGCCGATTCCTACAATCACAAGGTCAGCCCTTCTTCACTGGACACACACAATGCATGTGTTGATGTTTACATATAGTCCACAGGAGAAAATAATAGCTGAATTTATAAAAGTGACCCTATTCAAAAGTTTACATACACTTAACTCTTAATACTGTGTTGTTACCTGAATAGTCCACAGCTGTTTTTTTTTGTTCCATAGATTCATAGGTGTGATTTATATTTAGTGATAGTTGTTCATGAATCCCTTGTTTGTCCTGAACAGTTAAACTGCCCACTGTTCTTCAGAAAAATCCTTCAGGTCCCACAAATTCTTTGTTTTTTCAGCATTTTTGCTATTTGCTATTTCAGCTATTACAGAAGGTTTGAACCCTCACTGATGCTTCAGAAGGGAACACAATGCATTAAGAGCTTTTTGAAAAACTAAAATCATGGTAAATGTAATTTATTTTGTCTTCTGGGAAACATGCAAGTATCTTGGGTTGCTTCTGTAGGGCAGTACTACATGAAAAAAATATATTTAGACAAAAATGTACACATCTTCATTCTGTTCAAAGTTTTCACCCCTGGCTCTTAATGCATCATGTTTCCTTCTGGAGCATCAGTGAGCGTTTGAACCTTCTGTAATAGTTGCATATGAGTCCCTCAGTTGTCCTCAGTGTGAGAAGATGGATCTCAAAATCATACAGTCATTGTTGGAAAGGGTTCAAAACCAAAGAATTTGTGGGACCTAAAGGATTTTTCTAAAAAAAATAACATGCATTTTGCAGATTTAGCAGATTCTGCAAAGTTTATGTAAACTTTTGAATTCAGAATTTATTAAAATTCAGAATTTATTAATTAAATTGTGGCCCAGTATATTTTTTGACACTGAAGCTACTTTTAAAAAATTAGATAAAATGAGACTAAGTGTAATTTAAAAAAAAAAAAAAAAAAAAGCTTAAATACACTTTCTAAAAATATATATATATTTGAAAAAAAGTATTTTTTGTGAGCATTTACCCTATTTTATTATTATTATTATTTAGTATTTTTCTCTTGCATTTTTTTGTTTTTCTCATTTGGGAATCTTTTCTAATTTTCCGATGCCATCCAAGATGTAGATTAGTTTGTTTGTTTGTTGAGAACAGTTTTGGAAAAATGTACCATTACATCACTTGCTCACCAACAGATCCTCTGCAGTGAATGGGTGCCGTCATGTGGATTATTTTTTAATCATGTGGATTATTAAACAAATTTAAATTTTTGGGTGAATTGTCCCTTTAACTACACAAAGTGTTACACGTTTTTGAAATGGCAAGCACTTAATATAACAACCAATGGTCAATGACTTCCATTGGCATCAAAGAGTTTCTCTGTTTCAGATCAAAGTGGTGGATCCGAAGACTAAGCAGTGCAAAGTGCTCGCAGGCACAGGAAAGGCTGGGAACGAACTCGGCCCGAGCTTTCTGGAGTCCAGCTTCAACGAACCCGGAGGCCTGTGTCTGGGCGAAGGAGGAAAGCTGCTGTATGTGGCGGACACCAACAACCATTGCATCAAAGTCCTGGATCTAGAGACCAAAACAGTCTCTTTGGTGAGTCTCCACACGTGGGTTGTCATTCGTCAGTTGTCATTCTTAATGACTCCCTTATTGTTTTATCTCTTTTTTTTTCGCACTAGTTTCCCATTTTAGCTCAACAAGAAGTTGATGCTGTCCTCACAACTGTCAGAAAGCTTCCCAAGCTTCCCAAATCAGCCCCAGTCCTTACAATGCCATCAATCACAGTTTCTCCAGGGCAGTCAGTCACTCTTTCACTGAAGTTGGCACTACCGACTGGGACCAAGCTGACCGAAGAAGCCCCTAGTTTCTGGAGCTTATCTGCTGAAGGTACGAAAATCAAATGTATCCAATAACAGCATCTTTGCTAGCTATCAATGCCAATCACTTGCCATGCATTTTATGTACAATGCGTTTATTTACATGTGGTTTTTCGCACCTTGTACACTATTCCTCTGGGGCTCCTCCGTGGGGTGAACTGTAGTGTTCTGTTTGCTGGATTGCTGTGTTCACACATTTTCAGCAGGGTTCAGGGACCAGCTGGCCAAACTGGGAGATGATCCAAGGATAAATAAACAATTCCTCTATGCATCCCAACACACGGTCAACCCCTCATTCTATCTTACTCTTCCTATCTCTCTCTCTTTTTTTAGCATCGTCATTTCTGCCTCACCCTCCATCCGTCTGCTGCAACATTTGTCTTTCCTGTTGTCTTCTCTCTCAGTTCTTCTTCACAAAAAAAACGTCAATCCCAGCCGAAAGCACATCTTCCGTGATTGATAATCAGCCCAGTCACCAGAGATGACTTCTGCTCATCACACTGGTTGTTTGTCTGCTCTCCGTACCAGAACGTTCTACTGTCCAACAAACAACCACCTAATTAGTTTACCAAAGTGGTCGTAGTTGAAGTGACAAAAAGTCCCAGGGGGCTTCTCTGCATAATTAGAACAAAGACACCCATTAGGACCAAAAAAGCCTGACCGTCCGTGGGCGTTAAATTCTCAGAAATGGGAACTAATAGTTCTGTCTGACTTTGATTGATTGACTGTAATTATGCACCAAATTACAGTGAGTGCTTGTTTGTGGGTGGCTTCGCATATGTACTAGTTAGTAGTGTTAATTGTTTTGTCTGTTATATGTAAATACAAGTGTGTATTTACATACAACATTATTATTATCATTATGTAAATGGTTACATCAGCAGGGTCAGAAATTAATGGAGACTTGGGGAAAGTGCCATCAAAATTGACAAAACCATGACCTCTATTTTTATGATTTTATATACACTACTGTGTCAAATGTTTTTAGAATTTAACTTATTCAGCCTGAATGCAATAAATTGATCAAAAGAGATTTATAATGTTACAAAATACATTTTCTATTTTAAAAAAAATTGTTGCATAAATTTTAAAGAAAACAGCTTTGTTATTTTAAACTTATTTGTATGAATTAATTTAATTTTTGTGCAATTGCCCCAGTAAGCACACTTAAGCAACATTTAAATTCTATGGAAGCCTGGTTCTGCCACTAAATGAAAAAAAGGTGATTTCTTCTTTTCTCGCAAATTTTTTTTTTTCAGAATTGTGTGTTACACACTTGCAATTCTGACTTTTTTCCTCAGAATTGAGATATAAACTCACAAATGCGAGTAATAAACTAAGATTTGCAAGTTATAAACAGTCAATTCTGACTTTTTTCTCAAAACTGCATGATATAAATTGCAGTTGTGATTTATAAAGTCAGAATTGCAGGATATAAACTTGCAATTGTGAGAAATAAAGTCTTTGCAAGATTCTGACATCTGAGGGGGGGGAAAGACTAATTTAATAACAATTCTGAGTTAATAAATTGCAATTGTGTGTTCTAAAGTCAGAATTGTGAGAGATAAACTTGCTTAAAATTAGGGCTGTCAATCGATTACTCTTTTATCACGATTAATCGCATGGTTGTCATGAGTTAACTCGCGATTAATCACATATTTTTATCTGTTCTAAATGTACCTTAAATTAATACTTTTTTAATAAGTTAAATTAATAAGTTTTTAATACTCTAATCAACATTGGCATGGACAAATATGGATGCTTTAAGCAAATACATGTTTATTGTTAGTGAAACCATACTCGACATAGAAGATGAAGACTAGACATGTTTCAAAGGTCATAGATGTTTTTCAAATAATTAGTTCATGTCTATTCGACACATGACATGTCATTTGATGCAGCCAAGTTCTCAACAAAACTGTTTCCATTGTTATATTTTAGTGTTTCTGTTATCAGACAACCAAAGTAATATGAAATAATGACTGAAAAAAATCCTGAATTATGATCATGATTCAATCGCTGAAAAGAACCATTTACCGGCATCTGGACATAAGGCACTATTCTCTGCATTATTGTCGTTGTTTTTAACTCCCTGTTTGAATGCTTTCACGATCCTTGGACTTTTTAGGTGTTTACCCGTTTAAGGTTATGTGATCACAAAAACCTGCTTCTTTTATTTTTTTTAAGGTATTGTTTTCGTTATAATGTACTGATTCGAGAACCCGGTCTCATGAAAATGCGTACTAGTAGCACGATTTTCTGTTTCTATTTGGCGTGCTATTAATAAGCTGAAATGAACTTTGGCTTGCATATGAGATGCATGTGTTTGACGTGCATATAATACGCCGTTTTCGCTTGCATACTGGTATGTGGCTTTACGCATCAACCCCACAGCACCAATCCTAACTTAGACAGACTCCGCTTGCATTCATTCAATATGGCAGAAGTGCCTGTACGCACGAAAAAGTGCAAGTACGCAAAAGGATAAAATACAGAAGTGCCTGCGTACCGGCCCACTTCAAGCACTGGAAGCAACATAATATCTGGTTTAACTGAAAGCGCTGCTCCTCTGCCGCTCGCTGAACAGAGCAGACGCAGATTTAAAGAGAGGGAGGTGCGCTCGTTCTGCAAAACCGGAGAGCCTCAGAATTGAAACTATATATTAGGTTTGTCCAATTATGTGTTTATGTATTGTTGCTATACACTTTTCGCTAGGTTGGCAACACTGTGCATCCATTTCTTTAACTATGGGCTAGGTAGTGGGTCAAACAGAAAATGCGCTGCATAAATCGTGCACGTTAAGAAAATTAGTGCCGTTAAAATGAATTTGCGTTAACCCATTTTGACAGCCCTACTTAAAATATAAAACTTTATATTCTGTTTTTATAACTAGCAATTGCGAATTTATATCATGCAATTCTGAGAAAAAAAATCACAACTGTGAGTTATAAACTCATAATTCTGAGGGGAAAAATAAAATTGCAAGTTTACATCCTGACTTAAAATATAATAGTTTATATTCTGACTTCATAACTTTATAACTTGAAATTGAGAGTTTATATTCTGAGAAAAACATAATTGTGAAAGATAAATTTGCAATTCTGAGAAAGAAAGTCAAAATTGGGAGTTTATATTGTGACTTAAAATATAAAAGTTTATATTCTTGCTTTATAACTCTTATAACTTTATATATGACACAGTTTATATCATGCAATTCTAAGAAAAAAAGTCACAATTATGAGATATAAACTCACAATTCTGAGGGACAAAAAAAGTAAATATTGGGAGTTTATATTCTGACTTAAAATAGAAAATTTTATATTCTGACTTTATAACTCGCAATTGCGAGTTTATGTTATGTAATTCTGAGAAAAAACATCAGAATTGTGAGAGATAAATTTGCAATTCCGAGAAAAAAACAAAACAGAATTGTGAGTTAATATTCTGACTTTATAACTCGTAACTGCAAGTTTATATCCCGCAATTATGAGTTCATATCTCACAATTCTGAGAAAAAAGTCACAATTGCAACATATCAACTCGAAATTCGAAAAAAAAAAAATTTAAATTGCAGCAATTAGCATTTTTTTTATTCAGTGGCGGAAATGGGCTTCTATAGTTATCAGATTAGATAACACAATTTCCAACAGAAGTGTCATTTATTTTAATGAAAGAGTTAGATTTTTGAGTTTTACTTTAAAATAAATTGACACAAAACTTTTTCAAATGATAAAACGTGATATAACGTGAAAAATGTGTAAACCTTGCCATAATAAAAGTGTTTTTTGACAGTTTATGTTTTGACAGTTTGTGCTCTATGCTTATGTTTTACATAGGTCAGTCCTGTAGGTTTTTTCTCATGTCCTCTCCTGTTCGGTCTCACTGGGCATGATTTGATTGGACACTGTCCTAATTCTATCTGGCTCTGGTCTTAGTCGGCTGCCCTTGATTCAAGGCCAGTGACACACACCTGGTACACACTGCATTGCAGAACCATTAACCAAAGGCGTTTCCTTTCACCACTAGCCTAGCGCACATGATTCTGTACTAAAATTGTGTTTGTATGCATACTAAAAATCCCCATCGACTGCCAGAGAATATTTCATTGCATTGGCAGTAGTATATGTGTTGTTTCATACCCAAACACCAATGCCTTTCAAACAAACATCAGCCAGAAATATCAAACGTTACAGAAATCATTCATCGACCGCACACTAAGCCGTGTTGTTTTTCTCGGCAGGTAATGAGTGGTTACTGGAAGGGCGAGCTGTGACGGGGAGCATCAGTGATCTCTCTGAACCCATCTTGATCGTCTCATCCATCCCAGCGGCCCCTACGGCCCCAGACCCCACGCTGACGCTCGACGCCTGGGTGTACTGCTGCCTTTCTGAGGGCGGGACTTGTATGATGAAGGCAGTGTCCTTCAAACAGCCTCTTCTGATTGGTTCCACACCTCAGGAAGGTTCTGTTACTGTAATGCTTGAGCATGCCTTTTAAAGCTAAAAGTCTATCAAAAGGATCTTTAGGCATATTTAAAAGGACAGTTTAGCAAAAACCAAAAAATCGGTCATTTACTCACCCTCATGTTTTTCCAAAACTGTCTACAATTTTTCAGAAAGATATTTTGAAAAATTTTGGTAACCAAACTATTTCAGTTAGTATCGACATTGTACAGACAAAAATTACAATGCAAGTTAGTGGGAATCAACTGTTTGGTTACCAAAGCAGACATTTTTTCCCTCATAATTCTGAGAAAAATAATTCTGAAAAAGTCAGAATTGCGAGATCACTCAGAATTCTGACTTTCTTGCAATTCTAAGTTTATATCTCCCAATTCTAGTTTTGTTTAAATTCTAATAAGTAATTGAGACTTTGTGAGTAATTGTGATCTTTAAATTGTATCTCTTTTCTCACAATTCTGTCATTTTTCCCCTCTGAATTGCAATAAAAGTCCGAATTGTGAGGGGGGATTACCTTTTTTAATTCCGTGGTAGAAACAAGCTACCACATTGGACCCCATTGACTTTCTTTATATAGACAAAAACATTTTTTTTATCTGAATTGTGAGATATAAGCTCAGAATTCTGACTTTCTTGCAATTCCAAGTTTACATCTCCCATTTTTGTTTCCATCACGGAATAAGCAACTCTATCTTACAAATCAGACATTTTTTAAGATACTACTAATTATCTTAAAATTTTATTTTTTCTCACAGTTCTGTCTTTTTTTCCCTTAGAATTGCGGAAAAAGTTGTGAGGGGAAAAAAAGTCAGAATTACATTTTTTTTTTACATCCTGTGGCGGAAATAAGTTGCCATAGTTTTGGACCCCATTGACTTTAATTATATAGACAAATCATTTTTTATCAGAATTAAATGTAAAATTCTGACTTCTTTGCAATTCTTTAAAATTTTAAAGAATTGTAAGGAAGTCAGAATTCTACGTTTAAAAGTTTAAAGTTTAAAATCTCTAATTTCTGCTTTTTTGTTTCCATTACACTATGAAGAATCTAACTAATTGTGACTTTTTATTCTATAAATTCATCTTTTTCCTCACAATTCTGTATTTTCTTCCCTCAGAATTGTGAGGAAAAAAATCAAATTGTGAATAAAAAGTCACAATTACCTTTTTTTTATGTGGCTGAAACAAGTTTCCATAGTTTTGGACCCCACTGACTTTCACTATCATTAACATGTTTCATCAGAATTGCGAGATATAAATTCAGAATTTTGGAGCAAGAAAACTCCAAACTGTGAAGGGAAAAGTAAGAATTGTAGAAACAAGTTTCAATAGTTTTGGACCCCATTGACTTTCACTATATAGACAAAATATTTTTTTCCTCCTTTTGTGTTCTGTAGAAGAAAAACAGAACAACATGAGAGTGAGTAAAGGCTTTTATTAGGTGAACATCCTATTAAGATTCAAATCACATCCTGCGGTTAACATACTGTAGTAATCAGACACTTCACATGCTCTTCATCAGGCTAATGACGGATTGCAAGTACTAATTGTAGAGTCGGGATCTGACTGTTAAATCTTGACAAATATTGAACATAGTGCCTCATTCTCATCAGCAATATTTCTTGTGGTTCTGCTAGGAGTGTTTCACATGATTAAGCTTGTGTAATGCCTTTGTTAAATAGCTTGATATCACTATCAGCCATCTTCATTCAGTCACTCACATGCTCTCACACAATAATATTTGAAAATATGCAGTGTAGTGTACAAATGTAGCCAGTGTCAGCTGCTCTGACAGCCCTTCATGGCTGGGTTGGCTGATGATAATATTAATATTATTTCCCGCACTGCACATTTTTTCTTAACCGTATGATACCGTCTTGTAAATGAGCAGTCAGACTTAATGCTATTTAATTGGCATTATTTATTATTGTTTACCAGGCTTAAGTGCCTTTTCGATGAGCAATACACTTTATATGAATGACTTGTGTGTTGGAAATCAAGCGGCGACATTAATTTCAGTGTTCAGTCTTTTGTGGAATGGAATCATGAGCCATTTACATCTACATATTAATGTTTTGTGAAATAATAGCCTCTCAGTGCTGTTAAGCAATGTATTCCTAAAGCTGGCTGATGCATCATAGATCATGTGCTCGCAGATCATGCACTTGGAGAGACCAGGTGATTCTTTTAGACACTGTGTAGAAATGGCCATGCTGTTTTTGCTTGCTTTTCCTGTGGCAGTTCTAGCCCATAAACAATTTAATAAAAGCAAAATTTATCTCTCTCCTTTTGAGGGCAGCTCTTTTATACAGCCTCCAAATTCTGCACTTTAACAGATTAATTGGATGCAGTGGTCTAATAAAGTTTATTTTCCCAGCATTTATGTGTTCAGTGTTTTCATATCCTTTTCGCTACACACAAGAACCAATGCTTTCATTGTAAATGACAAAAGACCATCTGTTCTAGCAGAGATGCTTCATGGTGAGAAATATTTCAGTGGTCAACTTTTTTTTTTTTCAGTAACACTTTAGAATAAGGTTTGATTTGTTAGTATAAAGCATTAGGTATCATGCACTACAAATCAAATGTAAATTCATGTCCCAGTCACATTTTCTTGGTTAAACAGTTACACTTTCACAAAAAAACTATTGTATTTTGTATTGTTACATTAACAATGTAATCAATATTCTATTTATTAAAGCTACATAAATAAATCTGATCAATTTAGTGTTTTTATTCCAAAATAATAACTCAAGGCAGTAACAATTTAAATAATAGATTTATTATTAAAAATATATTACATTTAAAATATATGTATAGGCGTTTCTCCCAACTCAGCCTGTGACTCATGCCATATTAAAATAGTGGTTCTTACAAATGGGTTAGATGTATTTTGTTTGAGTTTCTTTAGAGTCAGAATATAAATATGTGTCAAGACTCAAATTGCCTGTACATTTTCTTTCAATCTGTATCCATGGAATGCCAGATGAGTCAGCAAACCAAAAACAAGGCTGCCTTAAAATACCAAAAAAGATTAGGGAGTCGCAGCCCACCTCGTTCATAAGGAAGATACAGGAGTGATAAGCGAAGCCTGGAGCGTCTCTTATTCCAAATAAATTTTACAAATATATTCAGAAATTCTGACTTTATGTCTCAGAATTGCGGCTTTATTTCTCAGTATTGTGAGTTTATGTCTTGTAATAAAAAAAGTCAGATTTGTGAATTTATATCTCACAATTCTGACTTTATGTCTCAGAATTGTGGCTTTATTTCTCAGTATTGCGAGTCTTGCAATTCTGAGGAAAAAATTCAGATTTGTGAGTTTGTCCTGCAATTCTGACTTTACAACTCACAACTGCAAGTTTATATCATGCAATTCTGAGAGAAATCTGATTTGCGAATTTATATTACACAATTCTGAGAAAAAAAAAGTCTGATTTGTGAGTTTATGTCTTGCAATTCTGACTTTATGTCTCAGAATTGAAGCTTTATTTCTCAGTATTGCGAGTTTATGTCTTGTAACAAAAAAAAGTCAGATTTGCAAGTTTATATCTCGCAATTCTGAGTAAAAAAAGTCAGATTTGTGTTTATATCACACAATTCTGAGGGAAAAAGTTAGATTTGCAAATTTATATCATGCAATTCAGAGAAAAAAAGAGATTTGTGAATTTACATCCCACAGTTCTGAGAAGAAAAAGTCCTATTTGAGAGTTTATATCATGCAATTCAGAGAAAAAAGTGAGATTTGTGAATTTATATCACACTATTCTAAGAAAAAAAGTCAGATTTGCGAGTTTATATCACTTAATTCTGAGAAAAAACGTCAGATTTGTACGTTTATATCACGCAATTCTGAGATCACAGTCAGATTTGTGAGTTTATATCATGCAATTCTGATAAAAACATCAGATTTATGAATTTATATCACGCAATTCAAAGAACAAAAACCTCAGATTTGCGAGTTTATATCATACAATTCAGAGGGAAAAGGTCAGATTTGGGAGATTATATCATGCAATTCTGAGAAAAAAGTCAGATTTCTGAATTTATGCCACGCAATTCAAAGAAAAAAAAAACAGATTTGCGAGTTTATATCATGCAATTCAGAGAGAAATGTCAGATTTCTGAATTTATGCCACGCAATTCAAAGAAAAAAAATGATTTCTGAGTTTATATCACACAATTTTGAGAAAAAAAGGTCAGATTTGCGAGTTTATATCATGCAATTCTGAGAAAAAAAAGTCAGACTCCCTCATTCATTCTCAATTACTCCGCACCAAACTCATTGCATACTTTACTGTTAAAACTCAACGGGTTTAGGGGAGGCGAGAGACAAAGTTAGGACAAAGTTTCTTTAGATAAACAAGTGATTCATACATTTTATTAATGTTATATTTTTTAATAATTTTACAGTTGCAATCAAAATTATTCAACCCCCTTGACCTGCAAGACATTTTGCTGCAGAGAACAAAATTTTGTGAAAACAATTCAACAAAGGCATCAGTACATTATTAGAGAAAGTTTATTCATACACATTTGAGTAATTTTGAGAATGTAAGTTGATGACTAATGAAAGAAAATTAAATTGTCTCTAAATGTTCATGTTCAAAATTATTCAACCCCAAAAGTAAAATCTGGTGCAGAATCTTTTATTCTTTAAAACTAGCAATAAACACTGCTTGGAAGTGTTTAGAAGCTTCTGTCACCTCTCTACTGCAATCTTGGCCCATTCCTCGCCTGAAAAAGCTTTTAGACCACTGATAATCTTTTGTTTCACATTGCTACTGCTTTCTTCAAATTCAACTAAATATTTTCAATGAGAATTAAATCTGGAGACTGAACAGGCCACTCAAGAACATTCAATCACTGATCTCTGAACCAAGCTTAAGTAGATTTGGATGTTTACTTTGGGATGACTGTCCTGCAGGAAAGACAATTGATTAATAGCTTCAGCCTTTGCACCAAAGGCATCAAAATTCTTGCAAAAATGTCCTGATACTTCAAAGAATCCAGGATGTCCTTCATACAGTCATGTTTTCCACTTCCTGCTAAAGTAAAACAACCCCATAACAGGACTGATCCACCTCAATGTTTGACGATGGAGATGGTGTTCTTCTGCTTACAAGTTTTGCCTTTTTTGCACCAGACATACTGCTGATCCATGGGTCCAAAAAGTTCCAGTTTGGTCACATCACTCCAAAAAACATTCTTCCAGAACTCCACAGGCCTATCCAGATGAATTTTAGGATGTTCAAGTCGGTCTTTTTGTTCTTCTTGGTCAAGAATGGTTTTCGGCAAGATGCCACAACATGAAGGCCATAATTGTCTAGTGTTCATCTTGTGCTCTGCATTGAAATGTTTTTCCTCCTTTCGTTGGGTCATCTTGCAAGTCTTTGGCTGTACTTTGCAGGTTTTTCTCAGTTGCTCTGATCAAACATTTTATGATATTGTGTTTTTTTGTTCAACACCCTCAAAGGTTTTCTGGTACAACACACTTTAAACTAAAGAATAATGCTGCCAGCTGTGTCTCTAGGAACTTTTAAATGTCTTGAAAATCTTCATACAGCCTTAGACTTTATAATATAATAAAACTATTTCTTCTCTATAGCTTTTGTGAGAGCTCTGTTGACTTTACCATATTTGCTACTCAACTTCAGCACAAGCATGTACTAACTGTATGTATGTGTAACAGCTCAAGCTCATTCTGTTTTTAAATAGTGTTTCTAAAGGCTTTATTGTGTTTTAAGACAATTTTGTTCCCCACCATAAAAATAACTGACTTAAAAACAGCAATGTTGAACAGGGGTTGAATAATTTTGAACATGAACATTTAGAGCCAATTTAATTTTCTTTCATTAGTCATCAACTTACATTCTCAAAATTACTCAAATGTGTATGAATACACTCTCTCTAATAGTGTACTGATGCCTTTGTTGAATTGTTTTCACAAAATTTTGTTCTCTGCAGCAAAATGTCTTGCAGGTCAAGGGGGTTGAATAATTTTGATTGCAACTGTATATATACTTTTTATTTTTGTACTACAAATTATTTTCTTATCCAATATTTTGCAGAGATACTGCCTCCTCCTGATATATACAAATATATATAGTTGTTTCAGTGAAGATCCACACACATACTCAAGATGACCATGTGCTCCATTCACCAAAGTGTTTGGCTGTCTGAAACCAGTATTGCCACCACGCTCCATTTCCTTGGCTTAATGTTCTCAGCAATTCCAAATAAAGCTGAGCTGTGAAAATATATGCTTTGTGCTGCTGAATGTGATCCTCATAATCTCTCAGCAAACACCGAATGCCTTCAAAATGTTCATTTCCACTCACAAGAATCCCCCAGAGAAGCTGCGGCACCCATTACTGAGCAACAAGCTAATATTTAACCAGAAAGCACATTACGAATCAGAGCCCGAGTCCATATGCAGGATTAACAGAAGCGTAAATAGGAAATAGAACATTAAAATTGAACAGGCAGTCAATCAGACAGCTGCTTTCTGACACGCATCTGCTTTCATCGCAACAGCTCCCAGCATCAGCAAAAGAGCATTTGCACACTTGAGATGATTACACGCTTGCAAATATCATTGCGCGAATTTATGAATTTATCAAAGACATTGCGATTTGGGGTAGGAGGGAAAAAACACTCTGGTTCTCCTTGCCAGAATCACACATAATTTTCCAACAGCACTGAAACAATTTAAAGAATGCCATGGATGATTGAGAGAGGCAACAACATGAACTTAAGGCCTCAGTGTTTGGATCTGGTGGTACTGTGAGTGTTGGCTGACAGAAATGTCAGTCTGTAAAACCCCCATATTAGTCTTTCAGGTTCAGTTATGATTCCATGACAGGACTATTAACCCTGTGTAAGTCTTGCTTCTTTCTTTAATCACTTTTACTTTCACAGTTGACAGCACTCCAGTCAGGCTATGCTTAGCTCAAGTAAAGCTGTACTTTTTAGGCATTCATTTTAAACTAAGACTCCGTCTCAACGTTATTGTGCCTATTTTTGCCATCTTGTTAAGGCTAAGTGATTAGATTTACGACTTGGAGAAGGAAAGTGATAAAATATGTGAACGGAAAGGTGTGTCCCAATCCATATACTTCAGGGCTAGGTAGCTCCGGCCCTTGAGATCCACTTTCCTGCAGAGTTTAGCTACAAGCCTGATAACTCATCTGCATATAGCTTTATAGAGCTTCCTCCAAAAAATCTGTGAACTTACGTTCAGCTATTCTTTTTAAATAGTTAACTTTTAACTATTTTTTGGATCATCAGTCATGAAAGCTCGCTAAATATTGGTCACAGACACTGAGATTTGTTTTAAATTTCACCAAGCTGATTACTCACTAAAAACTTCCAACAGATTACACTTATGGAGTCAGAATTGCGAGGTACACACTCGCAATTGCAAGAAAAAAGTCAGAATTGTGCGATATAAACTCACAATTGCGAGAAATAAAGTCAGAATTGCAAGATATAAAGTCGCAATTGTAAGTTATGAAGTCAGAATTGTGAGATACACACTCGCAATTGCAAGATTATAAAGACAGAATTGCGAGATTTGAACTCACAGTTGCAAGACAACGTCAGAATTACGAGATTTGAACTCACAATTACAAGAGATAAAGTCATAATTGCGAGATATAAACTCGTAATTGCAATGAAAAAGTAAGAATTGTGAGATATAAACTCACAATTGTGAGAAATAAAGTCGGAATTGCAAGACATAAAGTCGCAATTGTAAGTTATAAAGTCAGAATTGCGAGATTTGAACTCACAATTACAAGAGATAAGGTCAGAATTGTGAGATACAAACTCACAATTGGGAGATTTTAAGTCATAATTGCAAGATATAAACTCATAATTGCAATGAAAAAGTCAGAATTGTGAAATATAAACTCACAATTGGGAGTTTTAAAGTCAGAATTGCAAGATACAAACTCGCAATTGCAAGAAAAAAGTCAGAATTGCGTAATATAAACTCACAATTGCAAGAAGTAGTCAGAATTGCAAGATATAAACTTAATTGTGAGTTATAAAGTCAGAATTTCGAGTTATAAAGTCACAATTGCAATATTTAAACAATTGCATAAAATAAAGTCAGAATTGTGATATAAACTCACAATTGCGAGTTATAAAGACAGAATTGTGAGATACAATCTCGCAATTGCAAGAAAAAAGTCAGAATTACATGACAAAGTCATCAAAGCTTGCTAAATATTGGTCACAGACACTGAGATTTGCTTTAAATTTCACTAAGCTGATAACTCACTCAAAACTCCCACAGATAATGTTTTCAGGCCATTTCAAGTCTTATTTTGACGTAACAAAGTGGTTATATCAAAGTGTGTAATTTGTTTGCAAATTTTTTTTAAATTAGTCTTTCTATTAATGCTGTTATATTGTTCATTCAGACTGATTAGCAAATGCGGAAGGCACACAAACACAAGAGGCAGGATTTATTGCATTAATCAATCACAGCCGATCTTAACCAGTCATATTCAAATTATATTGCGATGGCGGCGTTGCCTCCTCTCATGTGACTTCCCCTCATTCATCTCAATTACCCCCCACCAAACTCACAGGATGCTTTAGGGAGTCTATTAAAACTCAATGGGCTCAGAGGAGGCAAGAGAGACACAGACTCCTGCTGTAACTGCACCTGCTGGTGTCGCTGTTGGACAATATTTCTAAAGAACAATACCACAGCCAGAAAGTGGATCTGGTTTAAATAGTGCGAGTAGCATATTTACATTGAAAAAGCCAACAAGAATATTGGACACTTCATGCACTTAACTGTTCCAGATTTCGTTTAGCAGCAGAAGGGGCTATCAGACTCCAAAGGTGGTTAACAAAATAACCTTATTCTATTCATACCCTAGACATTTGAATACATAGTGAATAGTATATAAAATGTACAGTGTTGGGGGTTCTCCAGGACCAGGATTGAGAACTACTGGTGTATAGTATGACATTTGGGACATGGCCATAGACTTTCATTGATGGAGGGTCAACACCTAGGAACACAAATCACTCAGGACACCTTATAGCAACCACATCGTAACCATCGAAGACCTTCTTAGTCGTGCATGACAAAGCACCATACTTATTAGAATTTAATGTAGTGTATCGCTCACATTAACCATGAGAGAAGAGTCAGTATTAATCTAAATGATGGAGCTTGCTGAATGACATTGAAAAGCATGTTAAATGTGCTGACTGAAGCACATTCAAAGGTTACATCATGCTTAAAGGGGTAGTTCACCATAAATTGAAACTCATTTACTCACCCTCATGGCATTCTGAACTTGTATGACTTTCTTTCTCCTGTGAAACACAAGAGAAGATATTTTATAGAAAGTTGCAACTGTTGACTTCCATACCATTAAAGTCAATGGGGTCCAAAACAGAACTACACTGACTTTCATTATCCACCTTATTTTTCCCGTAAGAGCGGGCGCAACCATTCGTAAATTAATTTTATAGGTCTGACTTCCGGTCTCATCCGCGTCCAGCTATTTTTAGATGTACAAAACAGCTTGGGTTGCTGCTTGATATTGCAATTTGGTGTGTCTTACCATGTCATTTTAATGTATTGTCTTAATTATGAACACACTATAGTACAAACAGTTTTACCGTTTACTGCATGCTGTTATTTTTCTTGTTATTTCCCTGTAGTGGCTAATAAACCTGAAGTCTCGCCCTTACTTCCATGTTGAAAGTCCAAAAGTTTTTTTTCTGATCTAAAAAAACTTTTTCAACTATAAAGAACCTTCTGAACAATGAAAAGGTTCCATGGATGTTAAACGTTCTTCTTGGAGCCATAGTTACCAATAAAGAACCATTATTTTTAATAAGTAAACTTTCAGTACTCTCACAATAAGGTTAGTTGAACTGTCATTAAAATCTCACAAGCTGCTGGGTTAATGGCAATTTAAATGCTAGTGTAAAAGTTAATGGACATCTAAAATATTATATATAATCTTCGAAAGCTCCATCCATTTAATAATGCACCTCGAAGTGAACATAATGTACTTTCAGCTGCTTTCAGTACTGTTTATGTTTGCATATGTGAAGCTCATATGAACAACATGTTTTCAGAGGTTAACAGCCAAGGCTGAGATCAGAGCGTGCTGTTTGTCAGATAATGATCCTTTGAACCTTCCTTCCATTAGGAAGAGGGGAAGACAGATGCTGTGTTTGATCTGTGATATTTGCCAGGACCAGGAGTGTAAACGTATGGAATGTATGAAACACATGGAGTGTGCAGCATATAGACTGACAGACAGATGTGGCGTGTCTGGGCTCCCTCAAGAGTTTGCGAATGTCTGGAACAAGTACGTCAATCAAAATTCATAGCTTAGAAGATGCATAATACATAATGAAACCTTTTAGTTTCTGCTTCCTAAGCATTGTATTACTTATTCATTTCCCCTTCTGAAGGTCAGAAAATGAAAGTCTATTATTCGGGCAGGTGTTTGGGTAAATACGTGAGGAACTTAACATCAAAACTGTGTTTAATATTATCCGGTATTAATATTCTGAAGACATTTGCCATGACTTGAAAACTGTGCTCTGTGGAAAACGGCATGAAACTGAAGATAATTAGACTGCTGTGAATAGAAATGTGAAAAGTTACCTGGGTTTCGCTTACATAATTGTCACAGTACTTTACATAAGACTGTGTGGTTTTAATCCTTTCATTTTGATAATACTGAGAAGAATGTTCATTTTCCATGCTGTATTTAGCACTGGGCTTGCATGGGCTGATTTAAATTCAGAATATGTTTTATTAGCTGCACTGTGGTTATGGCTTAAGAATCGCCAGTGCACAAACCATTGTGATTAAATTGGTATAAACTGTTAGTTTGTTGCTCAAATCCTCATTTACTCTATGAGAAGACTGTGACCATAAGAAGAAAAAGAGGAAGAGAGGATGATTTATAGAGCATTCCCAACCTACTGTACATTTTTTCACTTTTATGTTGCTGCCTTGCAGTGGTGGACGAAGTACACAAATCAAGTACTTGAGTAAAAGTACAGATACGTATAATAGAATATTACTCCAGTAAAAGTAAAAGTACTCCTTTTTCCATTTTACTTGAGTGAAAGTACAAAAGTACTACATTTTTTGTGTACTTAAGTAAAAAAGTACTGACATATTTTGCAATTTTATAAAGGCTATAAATTTATATTAGCATATATATTTTTTATAATCCTACTATAAGCCTTGGTTTTTCCCAAAATAACCACTAGCCTATATGGAGTCAAGATAGATTTTTGTTGTTGATATGGTCTACGTTGACAATGTTCACTGTGAAGCTTACATTGCATTGTAACGTTACCTGAGAGAAAACTGATTTAACCATATCATTTTCACCAGTAAGAAAAGTGTTTTAAAGCTTGTTATTTTGCGGAACGGCACAGTTATAAATGATATGAGAATAAGGCCTGAAGTTAGGAAGAAAAATGTAATTATATTTTCATAATATTTTTCTTTTTTCTCAAACATTGTCTGTGGTGTAAAAACACCCCTGGCCAAATGTCCCCAGAGGGCATCACTTCACACTTTGATAATTACTGTAGTTACCATCTGAACATCACATATTTTCTTTTCCCTCAGATGTAATCTGTCTAGGTGGTTGATTATAAATATTTGGACTTCATATCTGAAAATTACCTCAACTTAGCACCAGCAAGCTTGTTAGCTAGACAGAAGCATCAGCTAACAATATTTACTTATTTTCAGTATGGTTATGAATAAATATTTATTTCTGTATACTAGGCTAGTTGATTCAAACAATATAAAAAAGTATACCGTTAATAAACAATATAAAAACAGACGTCACATAGGGCTAAATGCGTAGCATTTTAATAAAACTGTTGAGGTTACAGCAGCGAGGAATATGAACGTGTAACGTTATGAGTTATTTGATTTAATCTGTTTTATTTTAATGTTTCGTTTTTTTACCTAAAAAGAGACGATGTTGATGTGTCTGCATTTAATCATTTCAGCGGGCTTAAATACATCACCCTTTACAGCAGATTTAGTTCGCAAACAACTGACAATTGCAATAATTAATCCTAAAACTCGACATTATATCTTACTTTTCGCAGCATCAGTCGCGCGCGCTCACAATCTCCCGGTTCTTATTTGTGAATTCAGATGACTGGAGACTCGCTCTAAACGGCTCATTTGAATCAGTGAGTTTGAACAGCTGCAATTGGATCAGTCCAATTCGTGAATGAATCGCTTGTGGCGATTTGCGAACCGATTGAAAAGAATCAGTTTGTTCATTAATCAGACACTGCTTATGCGTCTCGGAGCACGTAATATATTATAAGGAGTAACGACATGTTTTATTAAATGTAGTGGAGTAAAAAGTACGATATTATGCTTTGGAATGTAGTGAAGTAAAAGTAAAAGTTACTCAAAATAAAACTACTCCAGTAAAGTACAGATACTTGAAAAATGTACTTAAGTACAGTAACGAATTACAACTACTTCGTTACTGTCCACCACTGCTGCCTTGTGTTAAACTGTTTTAAATTACTTTTTCCCCACATCAATCTACACTTCATGCACCATAATGACAAAACCAAAAGAGTATTGTCACAACTTCATAAATGTATTAAACAAAAAGAAATGAGTATATTGCATAAGTATTCATACCCTTAACTCAGTACTTAGTTGAAGCACCTTTATTGCCTTATAAGTCTTTTAGGGTATGAAGATTTGCACATCAACATTTGGCAGGTTTCTCCAGAAATGCTTGATTGGGTTCAAGTCCAGGATCTGGCTGGGCCACTCAAGGAAATTCACAAAGCTGTCTATAAGCCACTCTTGCTGTGTGCTTAGGGTCAATATCATGTTGGAAGGTGAACCTTCTGCCCAGTCTGAGGTTCTGTACGATCTGGACTGGGTTTTCAATAAGGCTATCTCAATATTTTGGTGTATCAAGCTTTTCTTCTACTCTGACAAGTCCCTCAGTCCCTGCCACTAAAAACAGCCCAACAGCACGATACCAACACACTTAAATTTTTGGATGGTACTCTGCAGGTGGAGTGTTGCAGTAATGTTTGTCCCTCTATAAATTTCTCCAATCTGCATATATGATCATGGAGCTCAACTAGAGTGACCATCAGGTTCTTGGTCACCACTCTAGCCAAGGCCCTTCTCCATCAATTGCTCAGTTTGGCCAGGATGCTCTAGGAAGAGTCGTGGTTGTTTCAAACTTCTTTCATTAAGGGTAAAGGTGACTACATGCTTTTGTGAACGCAGCAGATTTTTTTCTGAACTCCTCCCCAGAGGCTTGATGCAATCCTGTCTCTAAGCTCTTTTTTTTTTTTACTCCAGGGCTTGGTTTTTGCTCTGATATGCATTTTCAGCTGTTAGACCTTTATTAAGAAGTGTATGCCTTTCCAAATCATACCTATTCAACTAAATTCGCCACAGGTTACCTTCACTTGAAGTGTAGTACCATCTACAAGCAATATGAATGCTCCTTAGCTAAATTCCAACTGTCCCAGATAAGGGTATGAATACTTACGCAATGGAATCATTTAAGTTTTTTATTTTCAATAAATTTGCAAAGATGCTAAAAACCTGCTTTCTGCTTTGCCATTATGGTGTAAGAAGTGTAGATTGATGTGGAAATAAATAATTTAAAGCAGTTTATCATAAGGCGGCAACACAACAAAACAGGAAGAAATTAATACTTTCGCAAGGCACTGTATTTATTTAAAGGTACTATATGTAATATTTTGACCTACTAAAGTATAAAAACACTGTAATACATTGACAAGTATTTAGGAAACATGCTAAGTTCACATACTTGTTTCTCCAAAAAACAATGCTACAGCTAGTTATTCTATTTTGAATATGTGCATTCCGTGTCAGAATGTCTGTTGTGTTTTGGTCTATGTCAGGGATCCTCAAATCTGGCCCACAAGATCCATTTTCCTGAAGAGTTTAGCTCTAACCCTAATCAAACACACCTGAGCATGCTAGTCAAGGTCTTCAGGATCATTAGAGAATCACAAGCAGGTGAGTTTGATCAGGGTTGGAGCTAAACTCTGCAGCGCATTGGCCCTCCAGGGTAAGATATGAGGAACCCTGGTCTATGTGATCAAGCCCACTGCCAGTTTAACTAATAGTGTTTTGACACTGCGGGTTGTCAGTTGGTGTAAAACACAGAGTATTGAAACCACTGAAGGCAGCAAACTAACTGGCACAGAGATCGCAGATTCTATCTAACCTAAAAAGCTTTGGCATTTTTTCTGGCATGGCTTTTCCATGTTTAAGTGCTATAATTGGTTCCCCAGTGTATTTACCAACCTAGAAAACATGAAAAACAACAACGCAGTAACTTTGTTTTGCTAAGCCTTTTTCTGCAAGCATGTGAAAAAACAAGTGTGTCAGATTTCGCTTCCCCCATGATGTAGACCGGCCCTTAATCTGCACATTTGTACCCACTGTGCTATCATTTTGTTTTTCTAAGTGACAACAGTGCCAGTTCTAACACCATAACAAAAGTTTGCGCAAAGCATGATAACTGTTCTGTCTTTGGCTGCATAGACGAGCACAGGACACTGTTTAGAGTCCCAGCCTCAAAGGAGACAAGAAGGCAGTGGATTTAAAGATTTGTTTACTGTATATTACGCTGCTGCCACACAGATCTAATGTAAACATGGGATTTCTTTCCCAGCTGTTTACCTTCAAAGACAAAACCGACTGTGTTTGTAACTCCTGTGTGTTTTAAACAATAACTTGTGTGTATTTAACAGTTTAAGCGCAATAAGACATGAAAGAGAACTTAGTTTAGTACTCACTTATTGTGACAGCTGCTTTCTGTGCGTGTTTCGGATGTGTGTGCTCAGAAAACCGCATATCAGAAGTTTAAACTGATGTGGTTTAAAACGCATGATTTTAGGACGATAGACATGATAATCAAAACCAAACAGATGTTTTTTGCAGAGTATCTGAGGTGTAATGCTGCGTTCACACCAAACGCGAATATGCGTCTAAATTCGCGCCTGCCGCGTCTAGTTATTCGCGTGACCACTTTGTGTTCATTAGCGCGTCAAGAGCGAAATCGACGCGCGTAAAAACAAAAGTTTGAAGCGAAATTTACGCGCGTCGATTTCGCTCTTGACGCGCGTCAGAGGCGAAAGTTTCAGACCCTGTTGGCGGCCATCTTTTTACAAGATTCTGTTGTTGATCGGTCATTTATCGAGAGAGTCACCGCTCTGTATTTGCTCTGGAGAGCAGAACAGCGGCGTAGGGATCATCGTCGCCGTATTTGGGTCCACCAGACCCTTCGGAGGCGAACCCAGTTCGGCGAGTTTCATCACTTGCTCCAGGAGCTGCGCCTGGATGACGGCCGCTTTCAGCGGTACTTCCGCATGTCCCGCGCCCAGTTCGATGACCTGCTTTCCCGCATCGGAGCGAGGGGATTTCAGGAGCGGTGGAACTTCCCTCTGTGCGTTGGAGCAGTATATGATGACAGAATTTTCATTTTAAAAGTGAACTACTCGTTTACGTCATTCCTCTTTTGATGTATAATAATTCTATAGGTCTGTGCCATTTTTTTGTTCAGGTTATTACTGTAAAATCTGTTATTTATTTTTGTTTTGATGATAAATGGAGCTAGCCTCCAAAAGTATTTAACCTGTCCTGTGATTTCTTTATTTTCCTCACACAACACTGTCCAGACACACTAAAGTATACACACTATTATAGTTATTATTGTTCTGTTATTATAGTGTAGACACACTACACTATAATAATGTTTCATATAATTAAGATTTAGATATGGATTAAATAGCATTCAATACAAAATGAATATGTGTCATATATGTGATAAAACACTTGCTTTGTTGTGCATTAGAACCGCACTAGGCATTTAGTATTCATGTTTCATATTTGAATGAGTGACTCCGGGCGGGCCTGCCGCCACAGCATCAAGCAGGCTCCTGATTGGTTAACGCGGCGCGAATTGACGCAGAAGTTCAGATTTTTCAACTCGGGCGGCAGACGCGAATTCGCGTCAAACGCGTGATGCACAAAAAGCACAATTCGCGCGTATCGCGCCAGACGCTCAATTCGCGCCATTCGCGCGAACTAGACGCGCGAATTAGGCGAATTCGCGTCTACCGCGCCGCGCTAAACGCCAATTTGCGCCGCAAGAACTCCAGACGCGCGTAAACGCGTCTTACCATTGACTTAACATTGAAATCACTCGCGCCAGACGCATATTCGCGTTTGGTGTGAACGCAGCATAAGTTGTAAAGTCACAGCCCTATTCTAGAAAAAGGGGGTGGGGAGCAGCAGCTCATTTGCATTTAAAAAGACATGCACGAAAACAGCGTGTTTCTGCTTCCACTCAAAATAGGCATTTTCGAAATGAAATAATAAATGATCTGTGGGGTATTTTGAACTGAAACTTCACAGAAACATTCTGGGGACACCTGAGACTTATATTACATATTGTAAAAAGAGGCATAATAGATGTCCTTTAAATGAACTCAACAAATCTGGTTGCTGTATCAACATACTATGACTCGCTTACTGAACCACAAGTCAAATCATTATTATTTAAATATAGACATTTTTATTACAATCACAAAACATTAACTGATGGATTGGAGTCATGTACACTACTTGTGGATTATTGTGATGTTTTTATCAGCTGTTTGGACTCTGACGGCACCCATTTACTGCAGAGGATCCATTGGTGTGATATAATGTTACATTTCTACAAATCTGTTCTGATGAATAAACTAAATCATCTACATCTTGGACAGCCTAAAGATGAGTACATTTTCAGCAAATTTTCATTTTTGGGTGAGCTATTCCATTAGCTAACAATGAACAATACATTTGTTACAGTTATGTTTTTATCTATGACTATTCACTGTTAGTTTTTTTGTCTCCATATTCCTCTCTAAAGAGTTTCTGGTTGTATTACACCAGCATGAAAACACTTGGAAACATCAGTTGTAGAATAATCAAGGCACATTGCTCTTTTTCATGGAACCTCATGCCTTTTCATATGACTTAATCTCTTCCCCTTCTAATTTCAGTCTAAATCATCCATCATTATGCAGCCATCATCATTAAACTGCATTACCCACAATTCCAAGCACTCCAATGTGCGCATGTCACAGTTTGCATTTGTACATGAATGGGACTTTTTTATGCTACATAGATTGCATAACTCTCCTCATAGACACTATTTGATCTGCATCCTGCATCAGCGCCTGTAGCCATGCAACATAAGTAGACTTCCTTTCGCTCGCTTAGAAAGAGTGAGATCATTCCGTTCACAAGAGTCCCAGGACTTTATCTGATGGATCAAACAATGACAAAAAGGGTTGAAAGTGTGGAGGTACCAGCCCTACGTTACAACATCTCGGCGCAGTCAATATCAAACATCCCTTTATTTTTGGAACTAATCATATTAAAAGAATAAAGGATGAAAAGGTCAGAGTGCTGTTCTACAATGCTGGAATGTAAATGAGAACGAGAAAGAAATTCTGTATAGCAGCAGCATTAGTCTAATGTGCCTGTCTGTGTCCCGGCTATAAGGAGGTGCAATTATGATCTTATCTACAGTAACAGCTTCCTACTGCTAGAAAAACACCTCTCCCCCGGGCTGATTCGTTTTCATAAGGAAAGTAAGTGCCCCACTGTTGGCTCTTTTTATAGCTTGGCTGGTGGTGATTTGTCCAGGAAAGTGCCGGGGCACGATTATGGAACAACTGAATCCAGCATTGTGGAGTTTGCAAACATGCACGGTATCTGTCCAGGGGCCCTGTAATTGCTTTGTGCTGTCAGGCAGTGTTGTTGCATATTATTTTCCAGATGTTTAAGAAGTCTGCACTGACATTTACATGAGTTCACACTCTTAAAAATAAAGGTTTTTGCAGCGATGCCATAGAACAAATTTTGCTTCTCCAAAAAAAGACATTTTTGAAGAACATTATTCAAATTTAAAATAAAATGATGAAAAACTACATAATTTACAGTTAGGTCTGTCCCAGCCATACATAGGAATTCCTAAAGTGATTAGTGATATGTATTTTTTCAAAAAGGTTATTCAAATTTTTGTAACTGTAAGCCACCTTACCATATCCACCTTATTTTGCAACATGGAAGTAAGCTGTTTTCTGTAAATGTGCAAGACTTCCAGTTCATTAGCTGCTGTAGAGAAATAACAAGAAGAGTAACAAAGTAGAGTAAACTGTAAAACTCTTTGCACCAGTGCAAACCAGTCTGCTCCTAATTAAGATAATACATTAAAATAATATGGTAAGATGGTAATGCAATATCAAACAGCAAAACAAGCTTTTTTTGTACAGCTAAAAAAATAGCCTGCTCTTATGGGAATAATAAGGTGGATAGGTGGAAGGAAAGTTTAATTGACTATGTTTTATTGATGAAACAAATAATTTACACAGTAAAGAATTATGACACATTGTTTATTATTATTATTATTATTATTATTATTATTATTAATAAAAACTATTAAGAAAAGGGTCATTCACAAAAGTATTTGCACAAACCTTTCGTTAGATTGTATTTAAAAAAATGTAATTTATATTTACATTAGCAGGTTTTATGATAATTTTATGGCATTACACTATGGATTCTTTGATGAAGAAAGATCCAAAGATCAGCATTTATCTGAAATAAGAAGTTTTTTTTTTTAAAGAAAGATAGCAATTAATACTTTTTATTCAGCAAGGATGAATTTAAATTGATAAAAATGTTTTTGAGCAGCAAATCAGAATATTAGAATGATGTGACTGGAGAAATGATGTTAAAAATTCAGGTTTGAAATCACTGGAATTAATGAAAATATATTAAATTACAAAACAGTTATTTTAATTAATAATAATATTTCACAATTGTACTGTTTTTTCCGTATTTTGAATTAAATAAATGCAGGCTTGGTGAGAAGAAGACACTTTTTTTTTAAATCATTAAAAATCTTACTGTTTGGTAGTAATTGTTAAGTAATAGTTAAATAAAACTATGCAGAAGGCTGGGTCAGAATTTTTGCACTTACAACTTTTGTATTTTGAACTTGCTGTTTATTTTTCAGGTCAAAAAGTAAAAAAACATGTGCTCTCAAACTTTATGGCCCCTCTGTAACATGTGCGGTTTGCTATCAGTCCTTAAATGACCCTGCGTAAAAGCGCAACGTAATGTCCGCACTTGGATAGAACCAAGAAGTTTTTGCGAGTTGCTTTGTGTTTATCAGATAGTGCATGCCTTACAATTTAGAAATGCAGCGCCATTGGCTGTGCAGCCCTGTGACGTCACCGTTGTATTCGTCGCTCCGCTAGTTCTTTCAGTAAGCGCGTGTGGGCGCTGGGCTGGAGAGCAGAGCGCGGATGGAAGCGCTCCACACAGGACCTGAAGTTCTGAATGAACGCGCTTCATTTATCCACACCATGGGAGACGGTTTACCGTCCGTAAACTACAGCAATGACTCTAAACGCGCCACGGTGGATCTTAACATATCAGAGCAGTGGCTCGTGGGTATGGGAATCATCATGGGTCTGATAGTGTTAATCATTGTAGTGGGAAATATACTGGTTATAGTCGCCATAGCGCGGAATCAGAGGCTCCAGACGCTCACCAATGTTTTCATCGTGTCTCTGGCGTGCGCAGACCTCATCATGGGGTTACTGGTAGTGCCATTTGGGGCAGCCTTGGAGGTCAGAGGAACCTGGATGTATGGATCGTTCTTCTGTGAATTCTGGATATCTGTTGATGTACTTTGCGTCACGGCGAGCATCGAGACCCTGTGCGTAATTGCAATAGACAGGTATATCGCCATCATCTCTCCGTTCCGCTATCAAAGTCTTTTAACAAAAGCACGAGCCAAGGTGGTGGTTTGTGGAGTGTGGGCTATATCAGCACTGGTGTCATTTCCACCCATCCTAATGCACTGGTCCCGGGACAGCGAGGAGACAACGTGCTATGACAATCCCGAGTGCTGTGATTTCATCACCAACCGCGCATATGCCATCTCCTCCTCTATTATATCGTTTTACATCCCTTTATTAGTCATGATATTCGTATACGCCAGAGTGTATAGAGAAGCCAAACAACAGCTGAACAAAATCAACAAATGTGAAGGAAGGTTCTACAACAATCACGGTACTAATTGCAAACCTAACCGAAAAAGAACCACCAAGATCCTGGCTCTAAAAGAGCAGAAGGCGCTGAAAACCTTGGGAATAATCATGGGAACGTTCACTCTCTGCTGGCTGCCGTTCTTCATCGTTAACGTGGTGCGGGTGTTTTGCGCACAAGTGGTGGATAAGGAGCTCTTCGTGTTTTTGAACTGGCTGGGGTACGTGAACTCCGCCTTCAACCCCATCATATACTGTCGGAGTCCCGACTTCAGGAAAGCCTTCAAGAGGCTGTTGTGCTGTCCGAGGCAGGCGGACCGCAGGCTGCACGTAAGCTCATGCGATCTGTCGCGCTGCACCGGAGGCTTTGGGAACTCAATGGAGCAGAGCATGCTCGGGACGTGGTCGGACTGTAACGGCGCGGACAGCAGCGACTGCAGTCTGGAGAGGAACGGCAGGATGTCCCATTCAGAGTCTCAGCTGTAAAAGTTCAAGCGTGACTATTTAATCAATATTACACGAGCAGGAGTGCCGTTTGTTTCTCAGATCAGGTAATTACGACCACGTTTAAAGTGTAATAGGCTATTGCTTGTCCGATAAACAATTATCATGACGTGAACTACATTTCAGAGAAAAAATGGCCGGTCGTAGCCTATTTCTTCTTCCTCAACGAAAACAGTTCCAGAAAAAAAACCATAAAGTGTTATTTTTACTTTCTCCAAGCAACGCACAAACTAAATATATGGGTGGAGCGGAGCGACATAGATTCCCCTTCCCCCATCCAACGCTTTCTGTAATCACTCCGCTCCAGCTCCACTCCGGGTTTTACTCCCTGCTCAGAGCCATCGCAAATCGAGAAAAAAACTCGCACTCAAAAATCGCTTCCACTTTGACATGAACGCGAATAAGCGGAGTGATACAAACAGTGAAAAGTCCAAGTGCCGTTATTAATTCAGCAATTTGTATCCATCTTTTTCTTCAACGCGGAAGTAAGCCTATGGGCGAGACTTCCGGTTCATTATATCAAGCAGCTGCGCCCACTCTTACAGGAAGAAAAAGGTGGATGAAATAGATAACATGAGGACCGAAATTTTGCAATGTGAAACAAACAACCAAAATGAACCCATCTAAACCCAATATTCCCAGTTAAATTTGCATATATATTTGGAGACGGAATCTAAGCAAATTGCTAAATTCAAAACGAAATGGTGTTGTTGTTTTTTGCCAGACACAGTTGTAACCTATGAGATAGCTGTTAGTCAGTAAAATCAAATAAGTTACAAACAAGCAGCATCGTTTAATATTTTAATTATTCAGCAATTGTGCAAAAAAAAGGAATTTGATGCTTTGTTTTATTTAATCTAACAATATACATTAAAACGTAATTTTGATTCAATCAAGTGAATCAGTTATTCAAAATGTGATCACTGACATGTTTCCATGTATATTGTGCTATAAATCATGTGAGACATTATTCTTAAAAATACATTACTAATAGACCAATTAAGTATTATATTTATCATGTGTGACCCTGGACCACAAAACCAGTCATAAGGGGTTTTTTATCAATTGAGATATCTACATCATCTGAAAGCTGAATAAATAAGCTTTCCATTGATTTGTTAGGATAGGATAATATTTGGTCGAGATAAAACTATTTAAAAATCTGGAATCTGAGAGTGCAAAAAAATTATGTATGGGACAATGAGAAAATCGCCTTTAAAATCGTCCAATGAAGTTCTTAGCAATGCATATTACTAATCAAAAATGAGTTTTGATATATTAAGGGTGGGAAATTTACTAAATATATTCATGGAACATGATCTTTATTGAATATCCTAATTTTAAAATAACCTTATTTTGTCATAAAAGAAAAAAAGATCATTTTGACCCATACAATGCATTGTTGGTTTTGTGGTCCAGGGTCACATATATGCAGAGGTACAAACTGAAATTAAACAGCTCTTATCATGTGACTGGTTTAAAACCAGCTGTTTAAAATAATCACATTAAATCACATTAAATTAAAAGTCTGCACCATCTTGTTGAGGACGCTTTGTAAAATACACACTTAGACAAAAATAAAACCTTTTAGAACCTTAAATTTCAAAAGCAAATGCTAGTCACAAATGTTAATGTGGGATTAAATGGGTTCAAAACATTTTGCAATGATTGAATTGTAAAAACTGAAATTTTTAAATAGCAGTTTGGACTGACTGAAGCCCAAGTGGCATGTTAAAACAGTGTTTTTCATTCTTCATAGCAATGTTTATAGGCTTTGAGCCTGTACATTGTTTATTGGAATGTTTTATTCTTGAATGTGCGATGTTAAATCTTGTTTTACCTCATACCTGTATAATGTGCAAATTGTACAAGGGGGATGTTGTTTATATTAAACAAACTGTTAAAATGTACAGTATTTATTTGATGCATTGTGCAGCATATATAAAAGCGTGGCAATGTGATAATGTTAAATATGACTTGTGATTTGCACCTTATTTGTGTCAAATGTGAGCTGCCCTTGGGGCAATGAGCTTTTTGCATTTTCCATTCATTTTAAATTTCTACCAGTTTAATGTTACTAGATTGATTTATTTGTAAATGAGATGCACACACATATTTTTGGGCAGGTTTTGTTATGAATATATTGTCCCCAACTTCACATTTTTACAGAACTAATTTATGTACCAGTGCCTCATGTGAAGTATTGTAAACGATTCATTATGTTGACGTCAAATTGGCTAGCGTGCAATAAAATGTGATATTGTGAAAAGGCACATTGCTTTTGTAATTACTTTAGAATTTGTCATGAATATCATCTCCATCTGTTGAGATTTGCAGTATGTTGTTTGTTTTTTCAGACGTATTTGCTGAAATGAGGAATCAATTTAATGTCAGCAGATCTTTAACTATTTTATCTAGTTGAGATTTACATCTCAATATCTGAATTACTCTCATCTGCAGTTGATTGAAAGTTAAAAAAAAGTCATTGCTAATGTGTACCAAAGGCCTCCCATTAGAGCTTGCCTTGAATATTTATGTACTGACCTCATTTAGTTTGATCTGATTGCTGCACTTGCATCACTGTTGGGTTTTCCACCATTTCAGACCGCATTGGACTGTAAAAATAACACAAGACGGCGTCATTTCACATGTGCAAACTAACAGTATGTGTTGAAGTGCATGGTGTGTGTCCTTTGGTTCTTAAGATTCACATCACAATGTGAACACAAAGCATTAGGAAATTCTCCTAATGGTATAATTTTCCGCATCATTGGAGTGTTAGCAAAGGCTTTAGGAAAATATGGAAACCCACTTTTCTGCAGTTCAACTTTCCTTATGCCTTCTAAGAATCAATTGCATGCAAGTAAAAAAAAACAATATGGGGTATTTGTTTAAAGTGAAGTTTTACAGCTCAGTGCATCACAATATGTGACCCTGGACCACAAAACCAGTCATAATGCTCAATTTTTTGAAAATCTATTTGAAAATCTAGAATCTGAAGGAGCACAAAATCAAAATATTGAGTAAATCGCCTTATAAGTTGTCCAAATGAAGTTCTTAGCAATGCATATTCCTAATCAAACATTCAGTTTTGATATATTTACAGTAGGAAATTTACAAAATATAAAATATTGGAATATGATCTTTACTTATATCCTAATGATTTTTGCCATATAAGAAAAATCGATAATTTTGACCCAATACAATGTATTTTTTGCTATTGCTACAAATATACCCATGCTACTTAAGACTGGTTTTGTGGTTCAGGGTCACATAAAACGTAACTGTGTGGTAAATTATTTCAACATAGCATTGACATTGTTTGGTTTCATATTTCATTATATATTATATAATTAATGCTGGGAGCCAAAAGAAATCTTTTCAGCTCATTACGGTGGTATTTATTTAATTAAAAATACTAAAAAAAAATTGTACAGTTGTTAAATATTATTACAAATTAATATAATTGTTTTCTAATTTAATATCTTTTAAAACCTACTTTTTCCTGTGATGCAAAGCTGGAATTTCAGCATCATTACTCCAGTCATCAGTGTCCAAAGATCCTTCAGAAATCATTCTAATATGCTGATTTGGTGCTGTGGAAACATATATATTATCATTATCAATGTTGAAAGCAATTGTGCTGCTATATATTTTTTCTGGAAACCTTTTTATGATACATAGAAAGTTCAAAAACACTGTTTATTTGACAAAATTGTAATTCCTGTTTCCTTGTAAATGCAACAGCCCCAAACTCTAATACATCACAGTTTCCACAAAAATATTACGCAGTACAACTGTTTTCGACATTGATAATAAAAATAAATGTTATTTGAGCATCAAACCAACATATTAGAATGATTTCTGAAGGCTCATGTGACACTGAAGACTGGAGTAATGGCTGGAAATGTACATTTTTATAATATATTATTTAAAATATAATTATACTTTTCCTTATTATTAATTATTTCTTGAAATCTTCTTTCAGTGAATAACATAAAAACAGTTTCAGACCCTTTTTGTTGTTCATCATTTTGTTCCTTCTAGAACAATCAGATATAACCAATGTCAAATGCTTTGTGCTTCGGAAAAAAAGCTTTTAGGAAATAAATTTCATTTGAACCCCAGTTGTGTGCTATTAATTACAAGAGGCTGGATGCTTAAAAATGCATTACTGCTCTGAGCTGTCCCGAGAGCCCTCTCGCATTTAAATCTGCCTCAGGGTCGCTGAATGCAATATGTCCGCATCGCTTCGGCTAATGAACCTTATTTAAATGTGATTACCTGTGCTAATACAACAGGGCAGCGTTTCACAACAACAACACTGCCCACATCACGAATACGCTCCTGGCTGCATGTCACCTTGTTATTAGTAACCGTTTGCTTGGCAGGAATTTGTATCCGGACAGACGTGACAGATGAGGGCCCTTGCGTTGAAACAAATGGCGCACATGTGATTGAGCTTTGGTTAGTTTATCAGTGTTGAATCTGCTTCATTAATCAGAAGCTTATTCTTAGTTTATCATTCACTGATGACTCTTTACGTCATGGCCCAATGTTGGCCTGTTTTTATTTGCTCGGAGGCTCAAACGCTGCTGTGCTCAAATCGCCTAAATAGAAAAGATTAGCTCACTGTAGTCAGTGAATGGTACATTTGCTTACTTCAAAAACGTTGTCTATTATTAGCATTTGGTAGGCAAGTTCAAAAAGTGTTCTGCGCTTTGACTGCCATTACACATCTTTAGTTCGGTTAAGGGTCACTTCTCACTTGGTCTGGAGCAGCAACGATATTTAAACACGTTGTTTTATGTCAGCCAATGGCTGCCAAGAGCACATCATGGAGATAAAACGCTCTCATGTTTTCCCCCTCTTAAATTGGCCAACGCGTTAACACTACGTAATTGCCTTATGAGGTGTTGAGAGAACGGCATCCACTTATATATATACCTGTGCACGCCTGGCTGCCTTCCATTCATTCCAGCGTCGTAGTTTCCATTCAACACCTTTACTGAAGGGCGCTTTCAGATCACTATATCCACGCTCACACTTACTGTACTGTGAAGTGTGTGATGAAAACTATGATAATCCTTCTCATGAGCCAACAGTGTAAATCTCAGTGTTAATCTCTGGTCAAGTAAATACCGGAAGTTTTTTCACACTTCGTTACCAAAACAAAAAACACTAAAACGCGCATCCTGACGACAATTAAACGACTTAAAATCGTTTAATAAAATACATAAATGAAATAAAACCACAAAGAAAAATCGACATTATAAGACACATAAATTATGCTATTAAAATGTTTCATGGACCGACATTTGTCTATGAAGCCAGAATGTGACTTGCCCAAATAAAACAAAAACGTTTTATACTGTTTGCTATATCGATATTAATACTCAATATTACAATATAAAGAGCAATAATGTACAATAACGATTTCTGTCATAATATTACTGCACTATGAGCACCTGTTTTTTTACATGTAGCTATAATTTAGATATAATTTTTAAATTTGTAAATTATATACGTTTTTTTTTCACTTCATCAGCAAAACGAAAACCACAAGAAAAACGCGCATCCTGATGACAATTAAACGACTTAAAATCTTTAATAAAAATAAATAAATAAATAAACGCAGGTAAACCCTACATTTTAAAATAATAAATAAATATTAACATTAAATAAATAAAAATATATATATTGCACTGCTTGAACTACGCAAAGTGAAGCTGAAACGTGAACGAACACCAGAAACCTGTAAAACCACTGGAAAGTTAAATAACTCAAATATATACTACACAGCACCTAATATTACAATTAATTACTGACCTAATATGTAAATCACGTTGTAAATATGCATTCCTAAATGACCTGCCATGAGGGATATGATTTACAAAGTATGTTTGTATGGCACAAAATATGTTTTGTGCTTTTGTAAGTTCAATAAGATAAAGACATTTTAATGGAAAAAATATACTGTTTAAAAAAATATCTGATCATAATTTTGTGTCAGAAATGAACAAGGGCTTGTGGCAAAAATGCCACCAAAATGAACAAAAATTCCCCATAAATTCAAGACAAAGGGGCAAAGAGTGTCCCTGCAAAATTAAACAACGTATTACAGCTGTCACGATTAAAATAAAATGTCAACATAAATTAAAAGTGTCAATCCACGGAATTACATTTAGATTCGCTTACACTGCATCAGCTTTTGTGCGCTGTTTTGTGCAGCATTGAGCCTTTTAACCAAGCAGACGCGTTTCTGTTGAATTTAGGAATGCATTGGCCAATCAGTAGTGCTTAGCTCTGAAAACGCGCCAATCAGAGGCGCTTAGTCAGTACTAAACATAGTGCAGATACGATGCAAATAAAATATTAATTTCGTAGCTCCAGTGATTATAACTAGGTTTTTTTTGCATAACTTGTGGTAGACTAATTTCATGGACTGACATTTTTGTCTGTGAGGCCAGAATGTGAAGTGCCCAAAACGAAACGAAAACTTTTTATATTGTTTTCTATATCGATTAATAATCATTATTACAATATAAAGAGCAATACAAATGTAAGCTCCTGTTTTTTACATGTAAAATTTAGATACAATTTTAAATAGTCATTGACAACAGTTTGAAATATTGATTCAAGTAATTGGGTAAATTTAGGTATTTGAGATTAAATACAACATAGTATGGTTTTTATAATAATAAGGTGATTATAAAAATTGCCCTTAGTTACAAATATAAAAATGCCCCTGGAAATCAATTCCAGGGAGAAAATATTGCCCCTTAATGGAAAAGTACATTTCTGACCCTGTTTACGTAATATATTTATATATAGTATATATTTGCAAAACATGTGGGTAGAAAACTCACAAACATTGCTGTTGCTCACGACAAGACCTCGCAGATAGTCTAAAGCATTGAACGAGGCTCATGAATTCTCTGGGGGTCTCCAAGGTTGATTTGAGTGTCGAAGCACGTTATCTTGAAGTGCTAAAAATAGCCACTGATCTGAGTTTACGCAATGGCTCTTTGCCATGTACAGAATGTTTTAACCTGCCATCTCTCAACACCTCCAGCAGACTCTGAAATGCCACACAGGTGAGATGAATTTAAAGCAAGCGGGGTGCAAGTGTCCAATGAGTACAAAAGACAGAGGAGTTTTGAAAGTTGAAGCTGTTTGCAAAATGCCATTGCTTTACATGTAGGAGGTTTCTTCAAATGGCAAAATCTTGTGAGCATTTCATAGACAGAGTCTCTGTTTGATAAACACATTCAGCCATTTATGTAAATACATCTATTATTAGTGCAGATTCTGCAGAATGAAGCTAACAGGAAATGCACCACCTAAATTACTTTTCAAAAGTGAGTCCCCAGTACTCAATGTCCTGTGGCAGTTTGCCTAAACATTTCTGTTGCTTTTGGTAGATGCCATGTGCATTTGAATAAGTGGTTTATGCTATTATTACTACCAGTTTTGTAATAAAATTCTGAGAACTTTTCTTTATGTTGACCTGCACTGTTTTTTTCTGTTTCTGTGTGTTTTGTGGCAAAGAGGATTGGAAAGTCAAAGCCCAGTACACAGAAACTGTTTGTTTTGGACATCACCTGTTACTGTTACATAATGTTACTTACAGCAATGCAGGTGAAATTGGTCGGGGAAGACACGTGGTTTGCGCACTCACACACCCAATGAGTGACTACTGACCCATAAGTTACCTTGTAAGTCATTACAAATGGGCAGCAGCTTTGACAGGGCTGCAGACAGCAGGGAAATGCAAGATTGAATGGAGTAATAAAATGCAAGTAACCATTTAATAGTGAACAGTTATGGGAGCAAAAATAAACAGGGTTTTATTAGGGAGGCGAAAACAACCCTCCTATATCATTTACTGCTGATTTGAAATTACATAATTTAAATATGAAATTACATAATTTAAAAATATCATAAAAATATAATATAAAATATCTAAATATTTAAATAATATATAAATAAAATATTTAAAAACATAAAAGGGATATAAATATAATTAGGGCGAGTAATCGGTCTGACGCTTAATCGAGTAATTGGATAATTCTAAATTTTTTGAGGTAATAAAAATAGACTTGAGCAAACAATAGCCTTTACAATTACTTAAAATACATATACAGCAACAAGGCAATAATAATTGGTTCAAATAAAGTATCAAAAAGTAATCGTATGGTTTTGTTTATGAACAAAGCTGAAAATACATAATGTATTATTAACAACAGAACTTATATCAAAGGCCTGCAGAGGTCGCCAACGGCCTGACGATTTTTTTTTACATTTTACTGCAAGATCTAATCCTTGTTTGATATTGACTAAACAATATTTATTTCAAATGTCCACTTAATATTCAATACTTAGCCATTTATTTACCATGGAAATGCTACAGCCACTGTCATTTCTTGAATATTTGGACAAGAGTGAGCTTTTATTTTGAAATCGCGATGAACAGTTAGCATATTGAGAAAGATAATGATGCATTCTACTGTGTTTGCTTAGTTTTATAAATGATTTACCTTACAAACCTGGTGAAATGGCACACGTTGCGTTCCCAGATGAACGTTATAATAAACGCAGACTTACAGCATTACCAGTGATGGAGTTTGAGACGCTCCATGCATGTAAATGATAACAGTTCCTGTGGAGCAGCATTTAATGTGAATGGAGCCTTGGAAAACAGTCTAATAATCAGGGTTGCCAGGTTTTCACAACAAAACCCATCCAATTGCTATTTAAAACGAGCCCAATCCTATTTTGAGGCAGGACCCCCAGTAAAATCGTGTTCTGGTGTAAAATATGTTTTTGGTGGGGTTTCCCTGGTAAAATGTGCATTCCAGGAGCTAAATATCACTTTGTTGGGGTCGCTTTAACCAGTTGACATGAAAAACAACCCACGACAAGAGTGTTAAAGGGTTAGTTCGCCCAAAAAAAAAAAAAAAAGCTCATTATTTACTTACCCTCAAGGCATCCTAGGTGTACATGACTTCCTTCTTTCAGAGGAATGGAATCGGAGTTATATTAAAAATTGTTCTGGCTCCTCCAAGCTTTATAAAGGCAATGAGCCATTGTTTCTGTTCATCAGTCCAAAACAAGTCCAAAAAAGTGCACCCATCCCTAATAAAAAGCCTCACAAGGCTCCAGGGGGTGAATAAAGGCCTCCAGTAGCAAATCGGTGCTTTTTTGTAAGAAAAATATTCATATATAAATGTAATAATCACTTTTCTCTAGCTTGCGCTAATTCTTGTACACAGAAACCGCTCCAGGCGGATGCCATAGGATGTCAACAATGGTCACGAATTAGAAGTACAAAACGAGGATTTGTAAAGAAAAATGTTGGAGGATTTCGATATAAGCCAAGAGGAGACTGGTTTTCTTTTGGTAAAGAAAGGAAATTCGCTTCCTTTGCTTGTTGGTTTTCGCGAGACTCACAGGCGCATGTGCTACACATACGTTCTACGTCATCCACCTTGAAAGGCTTTCAGGTATGATAGGTAGTGCAAGCTAGAGAAAAGTGATTATTACATTTTAAATATGGATATTTTTCTTACAAAAATGCATCGATTCGCAACAGGAGGCCTTTATTTACCCCCCGGAGCTGTGTGGAGCACTATTTATTATGGATGGATGCACTTTATTGGACTTGTTTGGGACTGATGAAGAGAAATATTTGCCCATTGCCATTATAAAGCTTGGAGGAGCCAGAATTTTTTTTTAAATATAACTCAGATTGCATTCGACTGAAAGAGGGAAGTCATATACACCTAAGATGCCTTAAGGGTGAGTAAATAATGGGCTAAGTTTAATTTTTGGGTGAACCAACCCTTTAGAATAGCCTAATTCTGCGGGAAAACGTCAAACTTGGTAATACTGCTGTTGCAAGTGAGGATTTTTCAAAATCGAGTACTCAAATTGAATCTAGGAATCATGCAAGCCCTAATATATCCACCTTTTCCTTCAATGCAGAAGTAACCATATGGGCAAGACTTCCAGTTCATTAGCCACTATAGGGAAATAACAAGAACAATAACAACAGTGCAGTAAATGGTAAAACTGCTCGCACTACAAACCAGTGTGTTTGTGTTTGTGTACATTAAAATAATGTAAGACACACCAATATTACACAGCAAAACAAGCTATTTTGTACAGCTAAAAATAGCTAGAGGCCGATGAGACCAGAAGCCAAACCCATAAAATTTACAAATGATCCTTGATCGCTCTTACGTGAAGAAAAAGGTGGATACATTTCTTTTTTGGGGTACAGATAACAGTCAAAGTTGAAAACAAATGAAAATGACTTCCGATTATAATATTTTCATTTTAATCCCCTTTTAAACTTCATATATACAGTAGACTCCAGAAGTTTAAAAGACTGGACCATTGTACAATATATATACAAATGTATAATCACAGTTTCACTCACTATACAATCAAGCAGAGCACAAAGGACAGACCGGAAACAGAATCAACATCTTTTTTTTTTTCCTCAATTTACCATTCACAAACATACATACATACTTCAAGAGATCTTGTATTTTGAGACATTAAATAAATTATGAATGTAAAGTACACTGATAAATTAATCAACAGATTATAGAGTCTTCATTTCACTATTAAGGGCTGTGTAAATGCTTATTTTTTCTGCTAAGCATTGCATAATTTCCTCCATCCAGCGTTTTCCGGAATGTCTGCAATGTGTTTGGGATTTGGGAGTGCTGAGAGCTACAGCACAGACTCTGTGTTAAAACAGCTGATATGACCTTGACAAGCTTATAGTGGAGTATGTCAAGTTATTATAAACCCTTTATCACAGTGTATGGGCATGATTTTACTTTCAAAAGCTGGAGAAAACCCAAAAGACTGAGAATGGCACTATAATGGTTGGTAAACCGCCGGAGATCCTGCCACTCATCACAAATGCACTCTAAGGTAAATGTAAAAAATCCATCAGCAGCATCCGATGGGGCGATCCTTCATCGTGCACCCCTGCAAAAAGGGACGGAAGGCAAAGCAGACCTGTGATGCCTCAGGCAGTCGCAATTTGTCGATTGGAATGGATTCAACTCTGCACGATGTTGTGTACCATATGGTTACATCACCACGGAATAGGGGATATTTTGCTGGAGTCTCAGATGGGACGCTGGCCGGGGCGAATACGGCTCAGTCGAACAAACAAAAAGGGGGGTTAAAATTGCACTTTTGCCCTTAGTATTTACAATGTCTCCTTCATTTCACAGGGATTTTACACTCTATGTCTCTTTGGGGAGCAACAGGCTCTTCAAAAAGCAGCATCAGAATGTCATTAATTAAAAAAAACCTGGAACATAAAAATAATTGCAAGCTTGTTTATACAGAAAACAGAGGTAGAAAGTAGGAAAAAAAGCAAGAGGAGGGGGGAAAAATAACAATAATATTTAATTCCAACTTAATCCAGAACTGCAAGCTCCCTTAAGACTAGCCCTAGATGTATCAAAATTTCTGAGATGTAGTTATTCATTCTGATTAATGTGTTTAACTACATAATGAGACTGTGTTTTTTGGCATGGCCCTTCTCCCCTAAGTGCTTTGCGAGAGATAATGCCATTCGGGTGTAGCGGTAGCCTAGCAGCAGCCCGAACGGGGAATGTTGCCCACACTCCTGGGTCAGAGCGAGTGGGATTAGACGCAAGGGTCCTTCTCATTACACAATACATTCATTAATTGGCACGTTTGCATGAGGGGAAAATGACCTGCGACGTGGAGCGGCCATTAACCTGCGATGTGATGAATGGAGGAAAAGCCTCTGAAAGCCTCTAAAGAGCTGCAAAATTCACGGGTCTCCATTAGTCTGCAGCTTTTTGTTCTTCGTAAGAGTACGGGGTCACATTTATGAGAATAGTCATTCATCTACCTAACTTCATACACCACGTTGTTGATTTAGGACTGCAGTTTTGCTCTGAACCTGTTGAAGCGAGTCATCCAGGCACAGTTACATCGCAGGGGACGGAGAAGAGAGGACAGTCGGGCACGTTGTGAAAGAAAAAGTGAGCTGAGATTCTTAATAATCTCTTTGCTTTCCAGTCATCTGTAAGTATCCTTAGCACAGCTCAGTCCTTTTTTTGAACTGTGCCTCCAGTGTATAAAAACTTAGTCTTATGAAAAGAGCACTGTTTTGATCCCAAACAGAGTAAATCGTTTCATAACGGGCTCAGTCGTACAGCGTGTGCTATTTATTGTAACATCCTTCCCCTCGACTCACTTCACTTCCTTCCGGCTGCGTCGTCCGGCACCCTTTGCTGTTTGATTAGTCGTTCGATCTCAGAACCCAGCGTTTGGAGATTCTCCTGTAGTGAGAGAAACAAATCAGACAGCTGTGAGGACTAATGCTATTATTTTCGCTCCCATTCAGCAAAGAGGCACATCTGAGAGAGAGGCGAGCCCGTAAGCTAGGATAATCAGGCAATTTCAGGCTGTTTTGCTTTGAAACGGTCTGATTTCCTGCTCATCTCATGCTAAGACTGTAATCCTGCCATTGTGCTTTGAATGGAGCTCTGCGTTCCCCTTACGCACTGTCCTCAAAACATACTTTATTAATTTTTTTCCTGATCTCCCCACTGATGTGCTCCCTCAAACAGGAAAGCTGCTGTCCCTGTTGTGACCTGGATGCGGTTCTATAACCGAGAACTGGTCAGTGCTGGCATGGGAATTTGCCCACTTACTCAACAGTCATCCATCACCAACGAATTTGCTTTTCTTCCGATAGCATCATCAGGAATGTAGTTACGCAGAAGCTTAGTTTAACAATTGCAATTACATCAGTGGATGCCATTGTGGAACTCAGTACTAACATAAATATTTCAACACCTAGTTTGGCTATATATGGTCAAACTTTTGCAATTTCAACAAATGCATGCGGTGAAAGGACATGAAGACCCTATGAAATTGCTTGATGAGAGCAATTTTCTCTTTAGTGATAATGTACATCCTGTTGAATCAGGAGGACATATCAAGGGGCTCGTCTAGGAAAACACGATATATTGGTAAATATTTCTTGCCATTTATCATTTTTGGATATTGTACATACACATTACCTTACTATAATGTTGTGATAGCCAAAATTATTAGTAGCACCAGTATCTTCCCAGTTAAAATAGTTTAAGCCCATTATTTCTATCTTTTGCTGTAGTGTGTCAGTAGAAAATATCAGTTTACATTTCCTTTTGCCATTAATGATCTCATCATCATCCAGTTTTTCAGGAATGAAAAGAAACAGAATAAACTGAGACAGACTAAATTCAGAAGAACTGTGTGTTCAAGAATCCTACCTTCAAAGCTAAAGTACTGTTACAAGATTTAGGCACTTGTTTAATGTCTTAAATAGATTCTCTTTATCAATTAGCTTCTATTAACTAAATTAAATCAACACTGGGTGGGACCATCCTTTGCGTTTAAAGCAGCTTTTGCCCTAGGTGCACTTGCGCATAGTTTTTCAGGTAGCTTTGCAGATAGGTCTCCTAATGCATCTTGGAGACTTTGCCACAGTTCTTCTGAATTTAGTCTGTCTTTAGTTTGTTCTGTTTGTTCATGTAATTTCAGACAGACTGGACGATGATGAGATCAGATCTCTGTGTGGAGCACTGGCTGTTATCAGACTCCTTGTGCAAACAAAATTCTTTCTGGATTGTTATAATTAATGGCAAAATGAATGTTTGGAAATGTAAACTGATATTTCCTACTGACACGCAAATCAACTTTTAGAAATAGCGTAAATCAACTTTCAACAAGGTGAAAGCTGCGCAATTGTGAGTTTTGTGTAAGGGCAAAATGGTATATTTTGCATGCATATTTTGCTCATATTCATGCTGACCATGCAAATTTGCTGTGTTTACAAACAGACAGCTGCCTGTTTTCAAAGTGACTTTGTATAGTGTTTTGTAAGTGTGTGTCATAATTTCTTCAAGTTAAACCAAACTTTTATTTTGATAGCTTGTTGTAAAGATCTTTCTGTGTCAGTGTGCATTTGATGATAGTTTTTCTTAAATAAAATGGTGAAATGCTAATGAAGTGGCTCTCGGAGCAGCTCTGGAGAGGAAGTTCACATGGACTGTCTTCATATATCGAGGCAGAAGATGCTGAAAACACTTGAGTTTGTGCAGTAGATGAAACTACAGCCCTATTCGGATTGCAATTGTTTCTCATGTGGACCTCTGTAAAAATACACTACCAGTCAAGAGTTTTTGAACCTTAAGATGTTTTTTAAAAAAGTCTCTTCTGCTCACCAAGCCTGCATTTATTTGATCCATAGTACAGCAAAAACAGTAAAATTGAGAAATATTTTTACTATTTAAAATAACTGTTTTATATTTTAAAATGTAATTTATTCCTGATTTCAAAGTGATTTTTATTACTTATTTTTATCATTACTCCAGTCACACAATCTTTCAGAAATCATTGTAATATTCTGATTTGCTGCTCAAAAACATTTATTAAATGTTGAAAACAGCTGAGTAGCATTTTTTCTTTAAAGAATACAAAGTTCAGAAGAACAGCATTTATCTGAAATAGAAACCTTTTGTAACATTATAAATGTCTTTATCATCACTTTAAAGCATCCTTGCTAAAAAAAAAAGAAAAGAACACATTTTTATAATTTCTTTGCAAAAAAATAGTGAATAATGTTACAAAAGCTTTTTTAAAGCTTTAATGTGAAACTGAAGACTGGAGTAATGATGCTAAAAATGTAGGTTTGATCACAGGAATAAATTACATTTTAAAAAATATATTCTAATATAAATAAATAGTACAAACATTTCAAAATTTGCTGTACTTTGGATCGAATAAAAGCAGGCTTAGTGAGCAGAAGACTTGTTTAAAAAAAAAACGTACTATACAAAAACTTTTTCATATGCTCAAATTTCTTCTATTAAAATGATGGATGTCATTAAAAATTTAGAGATTAGCAGAAATAGGATAATGCAACCTAAGGTAAACATAAAGCTGCTTGGCTCATTTTTTGTATATAACTGTATATAATACATTTTACAAATTTTACTGCATACTGTTGCTGCCATAATAATGACTGATTTCAAATAATGGCATGCTATTCGTTCTTTTCTCTTTCTTCTTTTTCTTCTTAACAGCTCTAAATTGAAATATTGTTCTTGTAAAAACCTTCCAGAATTTCATCTTTTTTATTCAGTAGTAAATATGCATGCAAATCAAAGAGAAGTGGTCAAAAAGGATTTAAACATTGAATTTTGAATCGATTTCTTCTTGAAACTCAGAGATGCGAATTCGGACAGCAATTAAATTACCACACGACCTTGGTGTTTGTCAAAAAAAAACAAAAAAAAAAACAGGTAATTCATCCGGGGATTTTTACGCAGGTGGTGGGAGATGGCAATGAAATCACTTGACTAACCCTTGTAAATGTTGGTATTGTCTGAATCAGGTTTATGCCACGATGGGCTGTTAAATTAATCCAAAGTAAAAATAATCAGAGCTTATCATCATTATTGACAAGACACAAATCTCCCGTTTTAATTATATGGAGGGATGGTTTGGATGCGGATGGTCAGGTATACCTTCAGTGTGATGTTTTTGAGAAGGGTGTCTTCTAGCACAGCCTGGAGTTTGCGGTTGATTTCCAGAGAGAGGTCGAGAGTGAGGCCACTGTCAGCAGGGTGGGAGGAGTACAACGATGCCATGATACCTCCCCTCCGGCTCAGGTGGGCTTTGTTAAAATCCGAGGCTTCTGAAGACAAAGCTCCAGACTCTTCTCTGAGCACGTAACTTTGTATAATCCTGCAAGAAAACACACAGAGCTTAAATTGCATTGTGCAGTTAATAGCTTATATGTACATACACATACAGCAAATCTCAAGCCATAAATACCATTGTCACACCATAACCCTCAGTGACGAGGTAAAAGGTGACGTTACTAACAAACCCAAGGACAGAGAAGGAACAGAAGGCAGCCTTTAAGACCCCATTAGCTGTATCCAACTCATCAGTGTCTCTCTCTTTCCCTCTCTTTCACTCTAGATGATAAATGAGTTTCACAAATAACAGATTAGAGGGCTTTGAACAGCTAAATCTCACCCAGCCTGTCTCATAAGTTTTATTTAACGTGACACTCGTTTTATTAAAAAAAGCTTTTCATGTCATTGTCACTCTTGCATGAGTACTTCTTGAAAAAAAAAAAATCTATTAGCCTGTTTTAATTAGTGAATGAATATAGTGATCATCTACAAAAGTAGATAAGGAACAGGCTTCTTGATTTTGATTTAAGACGGAAAGGTTTTTGGGTTAAAGGCTTTTCATAGAAGCACAGGTTTTTAATTAAAAAAAAACAGACATTATATGTAACTTTCCCTGAGTGAAAACAAATCTCAGAAAAATAAAACTTTACCAGAGCACAGAAAAAGAGATGACCGCATTTCACCAAATTTGGAATTAGGAGTATATACGTGACCCTGGACCACAAAACCAGTCTCAAGTTGCACGGGTATATTTGTAGAAATAGGCAACAATATATTGTATGGGTCAAAATGATCAATTTTTCTTTTATGCCAAAAATCATTTGGATATTAAGTAAAGATCATGTTCCATGAAAACATTCTGTACATTTTCTATGTTAAATATATCAAAACTTAATTTTTGATTAGTAATATGCATTGCTAAGAACTAAATTTGGACAACTTTAAAGGCGATTTTCTCAGTATTTAGATTTTTTTGCACCCTCAGATCCCAGATTTTTAAATAGTTGTATCTCAGCAAATATTGCCATATCCTAACAAACCATGCATCAATGGAAAGCTAATTCATTAAGCTTTCAGATGATGTATACATCTTAATTGAACCGTTATGACTAGTTTTGTGGTCCGGGGTCACATATTAGGAGTATATCTTTTCCTAGTTTGCAACCAAAACGTCAATCCTTAATTCATGCAATCATAACTGATGTTTAAAAACCCAGAGTTTTGAAATTTTAAAATAGCCTTAAGTTATAAAAAAAAACATAATTAAGTTTAAGTGCTTCAATTTGAACCACAGATGGAAATCTAAAGTAATTATCATCCCCATCACTATTGTTGTCCATTTAATATGCAAATAGAAAAGGGAGAAAGAAAGAAAAAACAACCTGTGTGGTTTTCTATAAAGGATGATGTAGTGATAAAGTGATCTTTTAGTCTCCGGGAGAGAGTTCTCTCTTTAGCCACTGCTATTTCAAATCTATTTTCTCTCCAGTGACGCATGGCCCAAATAGACAGAATCTGATTCTAATGGTTTCTTCAGACCAATGCTCGAGACAAAGACATTAGAGGACGTGAGGCTTAAGGTCTTCGCCTGAGAATAAGACTATATAAGTGCTTTCTGAATTCACTCGCATTTCACTGTTTGAATCTGAAAAAAAAAAAAACACTGGGGCATCTATCAAACAAACTTTTAAAAAGAGTTGTGTTGTTTTCCATCCTGGTGACTCAAAATCTCTCAAAGAGGTTATTTATCAGAGTGACAGGAAAGAAACCGGGGAAAATTCATATATGCTTTGCAGACATAAGTCTGATGTGCTGATGCTACATAAAAGACGAACACCCACACATATACAAACTCATAAACACACAAAAGAAAGAAGACATAAAAGCGAATAACTTACCTTTGCTAATATGGGGTTCAAATGGACCCCAGCTCCATAATGACAGTATTTAACAAAACGAAACACAAAGAAATTAAAAAGCTGCCTCTAACTAAACATACAGTACATGCAAACCCATACATTTTTTTCTAGCACAATTTGGTAGTAATCCACTGCTACTATTGATTTTCTTTTTTTTTTATTATAATGGGCCATTCTACCAGTCTTGGTTCACATTTTGAAAAAAATGTCTTTTTCCATAAATGTTGTATGTATGGAAATTGTATAATATCCAAGGTAGACATTTCTAGTAATTGTGCAGTTAAATCTTGTATAAATATTGTATTTTCAGAAGGTTTTGGAATATTTGCCATCTCCCCTAATGTGTCACTACTGAAACAGTAATATATAATTTAATAAGAAGGGTTATATTGACCTATTGGGATTTTGCTTAATAATATTGCAAATATATATTTTTTCTATTATTAAAAAGTTTTCAGAGGCAAATCAGTAACAATTTCAATTTTAACAATATTTCAAGTGTGATTTATGAGATTTTTGTATTTTGAATCCAATATTTTGTTGTAAAAGATTTCAAACTTAAGGATTTATTAGTTTCAACTATAATAACATCTTAGTTTTTTCTGACAAAACATCCCATGTTTTGGTTGTGAAAGCACATTTTTTGTAGTGACAGTAATGTTTTGGTAGCGACCGCAACATATTATAAAATTTTAACCCACATACTAAAACGATACTAAAAAATTTGCATAACTGTACTAAAATTGTTTATGTCCCACAAAAAAAAAAAGAATTATGTGTTACCTTTTGTCAGTACCAAAACAATGATGACATGTTTCGTTTGTGACTTTTACGGTAGTGACAATTTAATAGGATATTGCTTAAAAAAACAAAGATGTCACTACTGAAACTTCACTTTTTTTAAATTATAAAGATATTTTTAAAACAATGGAATAAATTCAAATATTATTTTAATATCATTTTCATAAGTTGAAATTTAGGGGTTAGGGTTTGAGAGAGCCACCTCCCAATTGAAAGAACCCAATAAATGATGATTTCATATATATTAAGCTTACTGATATTTTAAATATTATTGAGGCTTGCAATAGATAAATAGACAATGAAAACCTAAATGCTTTTTAAATGTGTTTTCTAGTTAAGGAACAGCAGTTTGCACCAATTCCGTGGACTGGCCCATATAGGACAGTGGAGAACTGACAGTAAGCTTGAGAGAAAGAGAGGGGAATTGGATCAGGACATGACCCAGGCTGGACAACAGATGTACTACACTATGTGCCACAGCTCTGACACCATTCTGACATTTGATTTTGATATGTAGACCTATTTGTATAAAACAGATCACAGTTTCAGCTTAAGCACAGTGGCATGGCCTGATTCTCACAGCCTAGAGACTGAAAAAGTGAAAGACAGCAGGAACACCAGAAGAGTGTAAAAAAAAAAAAAAAAAAAACAGATACGAGCCATAGGGCGAAATAAAGACAGTTATGACTTGACAGTCTGTTTGTATATGTGAGGCATCAAAAGACAAAATGTGAAGCTTTATGTTTATTTTATAAGGATTGTGAATTTCTAGTTCTACAGCTGAAGCACAAGTTAAGATGAGGGCTCATACCATAGATCTAATCAAATCAAAGGTAAATCTAGACAGCGTATCCCTGTCTCAATCACAATGCAAAGGAAAATACCCAGAGTGTGGAAAAAATTATTTGATCCCCTGCTGATCGGTCTGTAATTTAAATGGTAGGTTTATTTTAACAGTGAGACAGAATAACAACAGAAAAAATAAAGAAAAATGCATTTCAAAAAAGTTCTAAATTGATTTGCACTTTAATGAGTGAAATAAGTATTTGATCCCTTACAAATCAGCAAGATTTCTGGCTCCCAGGTGTCTTTTATACAGGTCACGAGCTGAGATTAGGAGAACTCTCTAATGGTGCATTCACACCGGAAGCGAATGAAGCGGCAAGCGCGAGTGATTTACATGTTAAGTCAATGCAAAGACGCGTATCCTGCCATCCTGCGGTGCGAAATGCACGAATGGCGGCGCAAAACGCGCGAATAGCGCAAATGGAGCGGCACGCATTGAGCGTTTCATGCGATTATCGCGCAAAATGCGCAAGTTCAAAAATCTGAACTTTGGCGAAAATCCGTGCCGCATTAACCAATCAGGAGCTTGCTCTAGTAGTGATGGAGGCAGAAATAAGAAAAAACAATGGCGGACAAAATCACCGTTGCTGTCTGTGGTTACTCGGAGCTGTACAATACATCTTTGGACTTTTGTAGAAACAGGAATAAAAAGGATCTTGCTAGGAAGAAAGTGAGTGAAGAGGTCGGACAATCTGGTTAGTTTTAAAAAAACTCAATTTGTCCTACATATACATACATATTGAGACTACAAGCAAGCTAAAGCTGGCATATTGAGCTCATTCACCTATTTTATAACTACTTTCCCGCTGACGAGTGGCAGAAGCCCCTCCCATGACGCTAATTTGCGTCTGTTGTGAAGAAAACGTCACGCGCGAATGACGCGAATTTTACCGCACGAATGGTGCGAGTAAACTCAAATGTTCAAGCGTTCAACTACGCGCGAATAGCGCGTTTTTTCCGCGCAAGTCGCGTCCGGTGTGAACGCACCTTTAAAGGGAGTGCTCCTAATCTCAGCTTGTTACCTGTATAAAAGACACCTGTCCACAGAAGCAATCAATTAATCAGATTCCAAACTCTCCACCATGGCCAAGACCAAAGAGCTGTCCAAGGATGTCAGGGACAAGATTGTAGACCTACACAAGGCTGGAATGGGCTACAAGACCATCACCAAGCAGCTTAGTGAGAAGGTCACAACAGTTGTTGCGATTATTCGCAAATGGAAGAAACACAAAGTGACTATCAATCTCCCTCGGTCTGGGGCTCCATGCAAGATCTCACCTTTGTGGAGATGAGAACAGTGAGGAATCAGCCCAGAACTACACGAGAGGATCTTGTCAATGATCTCAAGGCATCTGGGACCATAGTCATCAAGAACACAATTGGTAACACACTACATAGTGAAAGACTATGAAAAGACTTCTTGAGCAAGATCCCCCTGCTCAAGAAACCACATGCACAGGCCTGTCTTAAGTTTGCCAGTGAACATCTGAAAAATTCAGAGGAGAATTGGGTGAAAGTGTTGTGGTCAGGTGAGACCAAAATCGAGCTCTTTGGCATCAACTCAACTCGCCGTGTTTGGAGGAGGAATGCTGCCTATGACCCCAAGAACACCATCCTCACCATCAAACATGGAGGTGGAAACAATATGTTTTGGGGTGTTTTTCTGCTGAGGGGACAGGACAACTGCACTGCATCAATGGGACATCATATACCATCAGGGGTCGTGAATGGGTATGACCCAAAACACATGGCCAAGGCAACAAAGGAGTGGCTCAAAAAGAAGGGTCCAATGACCTAGTTAATGACTTGGAGAGGATCTGCAAAGAGGAGTGGGACAAATTCCCTCCTGGGATGTGTGCAAACCTGGTGGCCAACTACAAGAAACATCTGATCTCTGTGATTGCCAACAAGAGTTTTGCCACCAAATCATGTTTTGTGAAGGGGTCAAATCTCACTCATTAAAATGCAAATCAATTTATAACTTTTATTGAAATGTGTTTGTTTTGTTGTTGTTGTTATTATCTCTTACTGTTCAAATAAACCTACCATTAAAATTATAAACTGATCATTACTTGGCATAGCATGGGAACAAGTATTATTTTTCCTCACTGTACTAGTTACCAGTCTTTGCAGTCAGATAGCATTTCATACACAACTACATTATTAAAGTTTCTGAAAATGATGCTTCCCACAATGTTGGAGTTAACCTGTTTCGATGATAGTCTGGCTCCTCGGATTGACACAGCAGGAGTTCAGAGCCTGAACATTCAATCATTTTTTCCCACACATTTCATCATCCGCTGGACAAAAATCTCAAAAAGTAATAGCATACCTTTTTACACCAATCTATATGATTTCTTCATGCTCAAGTTTAAGTTATAAGGGCTTGTTCAAATTTAGCAACCACCACTAAATATAGCAATGATTTATGCAGCAACTCAATACAAATTAATCACATGCAAATCCAACAGCACTTGGTATCAATTCCAGAACATCAGCGATTTCCTCTAAACCGCCCGTGATGAAAAGCGCAGTGAGCATACTTAGGTTTATCTCTTTAGAGATAAATGGAAATCCTCAGGTAGGTGTACTCACGCTGTTAAATCAAGGAAACGTTATTAAATCAAGCTCAGTTTTATGCTGTAATCAATTTCCACTGAGCCTTCAATGATATACCGGCCAGATCTAACCTTCCCGTGTGTCAAAGAATCACTCAGTCGATAAACACTGGGAAACATTCCACTGCTTGGCGAATTTGGACTCATTGAGGAAGCTCAGCTGCATGTAATGGCAAAAGATCAGCTAAGGAGGCTAAATTAAGCCTGACCTCAATGGGATGTGTCTTTGATTAGAACAAATGAATGTGGGTTAGTGCAGGTGGACCGATTCAAGGGCTATCATTACTCAAGTGATGAGAAAGGGACAGAATTGGCATTTTTGTCCAGAGTGGTGGCGGCAACCCAAGTCGCAGCATTCTGCGGCATGTTAAATTATTTATCTCATCCAAAGACAAAAACAAAGTGCTCTTGTTCTCTAAGACCAAGCAAAAAGATGTTCTTTTTCTGTGGTGAAACGGGCATCCGCAGCCTGATTCCTCATGTATGAAGGTGTGTATTAATATGTATCAGGCATCATTAGCAATCTCGGTGACGCATCACTCCCGCAAGAACCGACAGCTATAAATATCACTGCCAAGACCTCTCTGTCAGAAGCATAGGTTAGCTCAGTGTGCGTGTGAAAGAAAAAGATGAATGTCTGCCAGATTTCCTTTTGTAATAAAAGTCAGACAAGATACAAGCCTTGGTCAGGAAGCTCTAGACAAATAAATAAAGGAAAAAAAACAACAAAAGAAAAATAAAAAGAGAAAAATAAGAGAAAGAGAGGATGCAAGAGAAGGACAATGACCAGCCAAATTCATCCAGACGGAAAGGAGGGGCGGTACTGAGAAATTTTCCAAACCATGAGCTCAGAGCTTCTCTATAGTGGCAATAAAAAATATTTAGACACTTAAAGTGTAGCTTCATAAAATAACATTTGAATCACGATGATTTAACAATGTCTATACAACCTTTCTATGTGTCAGTTGCATTTTTATCTATGCAGGGTCTGAAAGCTCTTGGATTTCATCAAAAATGTCTTAATCTGTGTTTCGAAAATGAACGGAGGTCTTACAGGTTTGGAACATGAGGGTGAGTAATTAATGACAAAAATTATCTTTTTTGGGTGAACTATCTCTTTAAAACTGCCTGAATATCTAAATGTTAGAAATTAAATACACTATATGGCCAAACTTGTGTTTTAATTTATCAGTATTTTCATGAAGGCAAATTTGCTATATTCATTTAAAAATAAATACCACATTGGTATTTTATTAGACATTCATGCATTTTTCAGTGTGGCATAAGCATCCAAAAGCGTTCTGGTGCCACTGTATCATTCTACATTATTAATTTTCTATTAAACTCATGACTTCTATTGGCGTTCTTCATCAACTTCAGATATATAAGAAAAAAAAAAAAATATATATATATATATATATCAACGTCAGCCGGGTAGCTTCAGGCTCATTTGTAAATGTCAAATTAAGCTTTGGGATGGGAGCAAAGGAAATTTTCCCCATCGTCTTTTACCTTCCACTCTGTCTTTTTCACTCTCACTCACTTTGTCTTTTTCCTGATCTCCTCCACCAACTGTTTAATGTGGTCCTCCATGAATTCAATCTTCTCGTTTTTACGAGCATGTGCCTTCTGTAGCCGCACGATGCGCTCCACCAGCACAGCCTTGTCCACCTCGGGAAAACTGTCCACCACTACCACAGACGAACCGGATTGATTCTCTGGAGAGCGATCATCCATACTACTGCCCCGTGCGTTTAGAGAGCCTGAAAGTGAGAGATTGTGTAGCTAGTGTCACACTATAAGAGCAATATTACAAACAACACAGAAAAGAATCCTGGCACTAAGATTAGAAGAATATCCGTGGTTCAATACAAGTTAAGATTTATGCCGCAAATGCTGCTGGTAACAATCAGAAATTCATTGTGACTCATGTCTTAGTCTTAAAAATTGCAGGTTACAGTAACACACTTATAAGAAAGTAAACAAGGTCAGCATTCCAGAGGGTTTAAATACACTAGATTTGTTTTAAAAGCATATACATGATTTTTTTTGGTAAAATTTGACAGTATTTTAGTTTTATATTTACCTAAAGTTCTTTTAGAAAGTGGGACTACTTTTCTATATGTACTTTTACCTTTAGCTTTTTGGCTTGTTAGATTCAGACAGTGAAATGATGTTGATGTAAAAACCTGTGCTGAACCAGAAACATTATATACATAAATAGTTTACATACATACATACATACATACATATACATTACCAGTCAAAAGTTTGTGAACAGTAAGATTTTTAATGTTTTTTTAAGTCTCTTTTGCTCATCAAGCCTGCATTTATTTGATCCAAAGTACAGCAAAAACAGTAAGTTTGAAATATTTTTACTATTTAAAATAACTGTTTTCCATTTGAATGCATTTTTAAAATATAATTTCAAAGCTGAACTTTCAGTATGACTACTCCATGCTGATTTGCATTTTTATTATGATGATGATTATTATTATCGATATTTAAAACAGTTGAGTACATTTTTTTCAGGATTCTTTGATGAATACAAAGATCCAAAGATCAGCATTTATCGGAAATAAAAAGCTTCATTCAAAAGCTTGGAGTCAGTATAATTTTTTATTATAACTTTTTGGAAAATAAATGTTAGAAATTAATACTTTTATTTAGCAAGGATGCTTTAAACTGATCAAAAGTGATGATCAATGCATTTATAATGTTACAAAAGATTCAAAGAAACCTGAAAAATTCTACTCAGCTGTTTTCAACATAATAAATAATTTTTGAGCAGCAAATCAGAATATTAGAATCATTTCTTAAGGATCATGTGACTGAAGTAATGATGTTTGAAATATATTCAAACTGAAAACAGTTATTTTAAATAGTAAAAATATTTCAAAATTTTACTGTTTTGCTGTACTTTGAATCATATATGTGACCCTGGACCACAAAACCAGTCATAAGGTTAAATTTGACAAAACTGAGATTTATACATCATATGAAAGCTCAATAAATAAGATTTCTATTGATGTATGGTTTGTTAGGATAGGACAATATTTGACTGAGATACATCTATTTGAAATCAGAAATCTGAGGATGCAAAAAAATCAAAAAGACTGAGAAAATCACCTTTAAAGTTGTCCAAATTAGGTTCTTAACAATGCATATTAAAATCATAAATAACATTTTGATATGTTTACAGTAGGAATTTTACAAAAAATCTTCATGGAACATGAACTTTACTTAATTTCTTGATGATTTTTGGCATAAAAGAAAAATCAAAAATTTTGACACATGCAATATATTTTTGGCTATTGCTACAAATATACCCCAGCGACTTAAGACTGGTTTTGTGGTTCAGGGTCACATATAAGCAGGCTTGGTGAGCAGAAGAGACTTCCCTAAAAATCTTACTGTTCAAAAACTTTTGACTGGTAGTGCATACATAGTCTTTCATGCTCACCAAAGCTGCATTTTTGTATCTTAAACAGTAAAATCTGTAATTTAGTAAAATATTATTACAGTTTAAAATAACACTTCTCTATTTGAATATATGTGGACCTTTGTAATACCTTACATAATGACTATTCATAGTTATAGACTATTCATAGTTAGCCCTTTCAAAAGTATAATAGGTAATTATTATAACATACAATAACATGCATGTGCATCCAACTATTTATGAAAAGATATGGATAAAGTGTACTGCAATTAAGCAACATCACATGAGCAAGAGGTCTAAAAATCAGCAAGGGTGAACTGTTGTATAAGACAATATGAATGCTTTTATAATGCGTTATATATAGGCCTCACGAAGAAAAGAAAAAAATGACTGAGTGCGTGTCGCTCTCAACATCTCTAATGAAGTGTTAAATAGATGTACCTGAAGAACTGGAGCGGCTGCCCATGCTGCTGCCCTCTCGATCACATCCGCCATTCTCCACCTGCTCCAGCTTCTTACGAGCTACACAAGGACACAAACACAATAAGTTCTTTCTTTCCTTCTCTTACACTGACAAACACACACACACGTCTGGCACAGACAAACACCTCAGTAACAGTAATGGGCCAATGACAGAGTGCTTGTACCACTCACTGCCTCATTCTAGCACTGCACCTGCTGTGGGGGGTTATGACCTACCATAAAACTCCCACCCACTTGGCACATCTGTAGCGTCCATCAACTATGTAGAATTAAGGGTTACATTTAACATGCAGACCTTGAAAAGATACTGAAGATCACAGGAACCCAAATGGGAGGAGGAGGAAAAAAATAGATTAGTTTAAAAATACCTTCACGTACAGTATGCCTCCTCCGACACTAAAGAGAGTCCCGTGGCGCACGTTCCTCTCCCTTGCCCTCCCTTTCCTCGTCTCTCCTCTCAAAGAAAGTCGCTATGAAACAGTCGTGTGCCCTAACCTAGCCTTTCCTGCGGCTACAGGCAGGCACAGATACATAAACTCAATCTGTCTGCAATGAACGTCAGTCTGCCCCACCGAGAGCGTCAATATGGCTTGATAATTACTAACAGCGCCTGTGGGCTCCTGGGAGCGTGGAGAAGTAACTCACTGCGAGCCTATTAAAATAACAAATCGAATTCTAGTTAAGACATCTAGACACAGAGGGGAAAAACAATACGAGACTGGAACGATATAGCCATTTTTCGTAATTGTGTTATGATTTGTTATTTTACTTTGCATTAAAATCATTCGCGTCAGTGGTTCTTAATTGGAGGGCCATATCGCAACTCAAAAAAATGGGTTGCTCTAATATAAAAAACAGCATGAGAAAAAATATCAGTGCTTAATGAAACTAAACTTACAATGGTGCTTATTTAGGATTAAAAATAAATAAGATTTTCAAAGGGAGGAGAACGTTTCCCATATTGACGTCAAAGGTTGTGCGTCCAACTCTACAGTATTTTGGCGGGAGTTACTTGGTAGAAGCGAGCCAAATTAGGAAGATGCCAGCATGGACCTGTTGTGTGACATGCTCTCATCCTTAGAAAACATGAACAAACTACGCAACAGGCAGAGACTACATTAAATACTGCCTTATCTTACATAACTATGTAACACAACATTTTAAATGAACAAATTCCATTTTATAGGTTTCTTTAGTAAACAACACTGCTCATTTTGGTAGCTACTAGGGTAAAATCTGGGTTCAAAGCCAGTTTGATGCTTAAAGGATTAGTTCACTTCCAGAATAATTTCCTGATTATTCATTCACCCTCATGTCACCCAAGACGTTCATGTCTTTCTTTCTTTAAAGCAAAAGCAATTCAAGTTTTTGAGGAAAACATTCCAGGAATTTTCTCCATATAGTGGACTCCACAATGGGGATCAATGGGTTGAAGGTCAAAATTGCAGTTTCAAAGTGCTCTACATGATCCCAGCTGAAGAATAAAGGTCTTAACTAATTAAATAAACAGTAATTTTTTACAAAAAATTGCTAGTTTTGCATTAGCTTGACTAGTAAACCAGTGAACCAATAAACCAGTGTTTACAAAGTGAACGTGCAAAGAAAGTCCAAAGCCCTTTACAAAAAAAGGTAAAAGCAACATTTTTGGACGATTTTGAAGTTGGAGGAGAAAATGGGATGGAGTTTTTCGCCCTAGCCTACCTTTCTAAACCAAAGTGCACACTGCACAGATGAGGAACTAACCACGTGTGATCTTTCCAACATGATTATGCAAATTGTGAAGATGCGTAGACGAGCATCACAGAGCTACTGCAAGATGAGCATATGAGGTTAAAAAGTATGTGTTTTTTATAGAAAATGACCGATCATTTCGCTAGATAAGACCTTTATTCCTCGCCTTGCATGTACAGCCCTTTGAATCTGCACTGAAACTGCAGTTTGAACTGTCAAACTATTGGCTCCCATTGAAGTCCACTATATGGAGAAAAATACTAGAATGTTTTCCTCAAAAATCTTAATTTGTTTTTGACTGAAAAAGAAAGACATGAGCATCTTGGATTACATGGGGGTGAGTAAACTATTAGAAAAATTCTTACTCTGGATGTAATCCTTTAACATCTTGAAAACACCATGAAAAGCTTGTTTTGCAAAAGCAAGTGGCTGCATTTGAAATAATGTACTTTTTCACTATTTCCAGCCTAAGTATACATAAAATATATAAAATAATTAATAAACATCAATAAATTCTACACATAACAAACCAACAATAAAAACCAAAAATAAAATGCATAGATACATAAAAATAAATATATATCAATAAATAGCAGGGTTGGGTACAGTTCACATTTTAACTGGTACTGTACCAGTATCGGTACCTAAAATTCGGTGCGGTACCCAAACGGTACCTTTTTTCAGTACTTTACTCTGTAATAACAAAAACATTTATTTCAGTGAAAAAATAAGTCCAAAACTCTCAATTTCAACATTCTGCTTTCTTTTGTTTTCAGATATTCTTGTTTGTTTGCATTTTTAGATAATTAAATGTAGGCATTAAACATGTATTTATTTTTAACCAAATTAAAATTAACTCCTTTTATTTTTTGCAATCAAACAGAGGTTTACTGTTAAAATTAACACATTGAAAAAAAATTGTGTGAATATTCCTTTAAAAAAATCTTCTGGTTAATCTGGTTGCAATATTTATTTTTATCATTTAATTATTTTAGTTAAATTTGAGAGAAAATGTAATGTATAAAGACGTACATTATACTATACAAAAGAAATACAAGAGTATTATATTTCTATTAATGTTATATGTTAAACCGTACTTTAATTTTGACAGGTTGCTGTGAAGTTTCTGTGTGTATACAGTATAATATAATGCTAGTTTTCTCAAATAAAACAGTGAAATTCTCTTGAAGTTTCTCTTACAGCAGTTCTGGAGATGTGCTTACGTTAATATCATCATATAGTGAGATGCAGCGGCAGAAACTCACAGCGAGCATCAAGCGTGCTTTAGTATTTGTGTAGTAGTAACAAAACCTCCGTCTCTGCCATTCATACATACAGAGGCAAGCGGAACATGCAGGATTCAAATTAAAACTGTCTTTTTGCATTTTAATATTCACCGACACAAGTCCATATCATGATTCAAATTAAGTGACAAACCTACTTTTGATTTATTCATCCAAATATGTACGAACCAGTACCCAACCCTAAAAAATAGTGAAAATGATAGGAGCTGTTTGTGAAAGTGCTAACCCTGCATGAGTTGCTTGGTGAGGTCTTTGATGTTGGCCGCCTGTTTTCTCTTCTGAGTGACCAGTTCGTCTCGCAATTCTTCCACGCGTGTCTTCAGTTGTGAAGTCTCCGTCTGTAGTGTTGTTCTCTCTGTCTGCAACGCCAGAACTTCCTCCTGTCTTTGTTGCTCCTCTTTCTTCAATCTGTCCGTCTGAAAACATACACAGAATGCTTTGAAAGAACTTTTCTGTGTGTATTTGTAATTCAACTGGCCAGTCAATAAACATAGACAGATGTCTGATATCAAACTAGTGCAGTGTGTTCGGATGTCACCAACCAAAAGTAGCAACGCTATCAATGTTTTCAGTAACGTGACAACATCCTAGCCATTTCAATAATTGTGTAGGTTTTCCAGTAGCAAACAAAGCAGCTATTTATTCCAGCAGGTAGCTTTGTAGTGATAAGTAGCTAGTGATAAGTGATCCGATTTGTTTCATTTCAATGGTTGATTGTAATAAATTAGATCATTAGTTTAATTTCAGTCATTACTCAGTAGTGTTCCTAAGTGACTTTTTACAGCTCCTTTTCTGTGGCTAATATATATTTAATTAAACATTGCTGTTTAGAAATATTTTTTTCTTCAGATATAAAAAGTATTATTAATAATTTCATTTCATAAGCATTTCATGCTCTCCCCCTAATTAAGTTCAATGTTTGTATGCCAAATAATATTGCAGACAGTTTTAATGAATTATCTGTTAATTATATAATGAGGATATTTTTTGCAGCTTGAATAAATGTGGATTGTAATCATTTTTTTATTAGTGCCTTGTACTGTGGCCAACTACTTTCAGAGTGGCTTGGCTGTAGTTCAACTACTTTGATTTGTAAGTAGCTTGTTACTAGGCAAGGTACAGTTTCTTAGAAACCTCCCTAACACTGACAGAGTGGTTTAACACAAGATATTGTCTTACCATCTCAGAGAGGGATCTCTCGGTCTCCTCTAGTTTGCTGCGCAGCTCTCTGGAGCTGCTGTTCAATCTGTCTAGCTGCGCTTGTAAACTGTTGCTCTCAGACTGAAGCTGAGCATTTTTACTGGTCAATTTCTCAGTAAAGCCCAGTAGCTCCGCCTCTCTCGTTCTGCTGCCTTCAATGTCCCTCTGCAAGTCGGTGATCTGAGAGTTCAGATTCTCCACCTCCTCCCGCAAGGACGCAATCTCCTGATCGTCCCTGAAAAAGACACATAAACGTCAGACACGAGGACCAACACGTGTACAACAGGCCTTGCTATTTAAGTGATTTCCACCATATTCCCTGTACACTAGTATTCCTACCTGACCAAATGACTGCATGGACTATAAAATTGCACAACTCTGCAGAAATACACTAAAGAGACAAGGTGTATCATTCTTGGGAATACACATAACTCATCTTCAGTTTTTAAATACCCGTCGAAATAAGAATGAGCTAATACAGCTGAATGACACATTTATGTGGCCACCAGACGTGAAATCAGAGCAGCCCCTGTGAGGCAGCCACGGAGGTATGAATTATTCTGTCAGCGCTGCAGGGGCCCGCCGTGTGATCACACTACAGCGGATTCACATCCACCTGCAGTTCCTGCATCAGCAGGGTCCACCAACCGCTGGGAGAACACTCAAGGTCAGGTTGCTGCACTGACGCTCCATGCGCAACAGAAGCACAAAATTAATAGGTCTAAGGATCTGAAAGTGGGATGCAGATGCCACTCAAAAATGCTAATGAGAATATAGTGTGTGGTGTTACGTGAATTACTATAGATCAGAGCAGACTGCATTTTATATCCACATGAACAAAAATACGGTTGAGAAGTGGGAGTAAAGTCCAGGGTTACAGTGTATTTTTATTATCATTTTTTCAGTTTTTATTTTAATTTCAGATTAAGTTTCAATGTTGTGGGTTTTGTCATTTTTAATGCTTTTTATGTAAATTCCATTATATTTTAATTTAAATAAAATTTAAGTGACTTTAGTTTGGTACTTAAACTAAAAAACTTTATTTCAGTTGGTCGTTTGACCTAATGTTAGCTATATTTCGGTTAACAACAATAAACCATTTTTAATAGTATTTATTTTATTATAATAACACCACCAGCTTTTTCCTTGATCATAATTGTATTACTTAATGGTTACTTCATTTATTTTTACATAAATACATATAGGCTTTATACCATTATTTTTATGTATTATTATATATCACTATTAATACATTATTTAACATTTATTCATGTTAATGATAACATGATAACTTTTTTGAACAGTAACAATGTTTTTAAAGTAAGATTTGTCATGTTTTTTAAAGAAGTCTCTTCTGCTCACAAAGCCTGCATTTATTTGATCCAAAGTACAGCAAAACAACAAAAAATAAATAAGTATTTTTGCTATTTGTAATAACGGTTTTCTATTTGAATATATGGTAAAATGTAATTTATTCCTGTGATTTCAGACCTGAATTTTTAGCATCATTACTCCGGTCCATTACTTTCGATCCTTTAGAAATCATACTAATATTCTGATTTGCTGCTCAAAAAAATATTTTTAGTAGTATTATACTGAAAACAGCTGTGTAGAAGTTGTCAGGTTTCTTTGAAGAAAAGAAAGTTCATAAGAACAGAATTTATCTGAAACTTTTGTAACATTATAAATGCCTTTATCATCACTTTTGATCAATTTAAGCATCCTTGCTAAATGAAATTATTAGTTTCTATATTTTTTAATAATTAAAATGTACTCAACTGTTTATTGATAATACTACTACTAATAATAATAATAATAATAATAATAATAATAAATGTTCTTGAACAGCAAATCAGCATATTAAAATGACTTCTGAAGGATCATGTGACACTAAAGACTGAAGTAATGATGCTTAAAATTTAGCTTTGATCACAGGAATTAATTGCATTTTAAAATATATTCAAACAGAAAGCAGTTATTTTAAATAGTAAAATTATTTCACAATATTACTGCTTTTGCTGTATTTTGGATCAAATAAATGCAGTCTTGGTGAGCAGAAGAGAATTCTTTAAAAATTCCAGTCAAAAACTTTTAACTGGAAGTGTATATTTCTAACATGTATACCTTAATTAATAAATTCTGTAAAAATTGTTCAGTGTTCATTATATGTTGATTAATGGCAATAGTTAGAGTTAAGTTCGACTTCCTAATTTTCTTTGCATTAATACTAGTAGTTTAAAAGGATTGTGTTCAATAGAAAATTATGTTTGCCTTGCATGGAAATTTCATTTCAGAAATTTTACTTTTGATATTGTGACAACTCTAGTCTCGAGAAATCAATCTCATTTCATGACCTGAAAAAACTCAAATTAGTCCTAAAGATCAGACTAGTTGCAGTGAATAGTATAGGCTCTATGAGCTGGTAGCTGAACTAATAATCGACATGGTCAGTGGTAGGTAGCCGTAGGCATGAGTGTTCAGACCTCAGGTGCTGCTCCTCTAGTCTAGTGATAGCAGTGAGTTTTTCCCTCTGGTTCTGGATCTCAGCCTTCTGTCTGTTAATGATCTCTCTGTATTTGCAGAGTTCGTCTTCCCAGCGGGGCCGTTCGTCCTCCAGACACTTAACCTGAGGGCCAGAGAAAGTGCCAAAGCGTCAGAATAATGTACTGTTACACAGAGTCATTTCATAGCGTTATCTTTAGAAACGTGTTACCACCTTGGTCCGCAGGGTGGTCAGCTCATCCATGCCTTCTTTAAAAGTCCTCTTCAGATCATCCAACTCCTTAATCTTAGCTTTGTGCATCTGCCAATCAAACAAAATGACCATGAAAACCCCTCCTTTCGCACAATGCGTAGCCATTATTCATTATTGTAATCACAATCAGCAGAGGATGCCTGCTAGGCAACACTATGTTAATAATGCAAATGAGAATGCAAATGCTAATAGCACTATTTCTTGCACAGGGCCGACTCATTGATAAGGGAGTACACGCTCTCATTGTCAGCCTCAGGTACTAATGACGCCTGGTGAATGGAGGCTCATTTACTCATAAATACATTTAAAAGCAGGTGGCAAGGTGCCATACGGGCCAAACGGTTTATCTCGGAGGCTCGGTGGCAGAACTGCTCAAAGAGGCACACCAAAGACAAATGAGGTGTAATATAGACTAAAGATTTTAAAACAAACTTTGTGTTCCCTACTAAAACAGATTGCTTTGATAAGAATGAAGAAATGAATGTCATTAGAGCTGCTGGGTTTGACTATACTGATTTCATTGAAACAATCTGGATAGGGTTTTTTCTTAATTGTCTTATGTTTAAGCCCTTAAAATGATTTTGACTCAAGGGAATCTACACCTCTAGATGGTCCGTCTGCTCTTGTTTATGCTTCTCCAGCTCTCCTTTGGTCTCTCGCAGCTTTGCATCCAATTCATTTGACTTAATCTCCTCAGATTCCTGCATTAGACAGAGAGAGGGTATAATCACGTAAGTTTATAACAAGCAACAGAAACTACAAATTAGGTCATATCCGCCCAGATGAAGATAAGCTACTCAAATTGTGTTAAGCAGAGGTCTGAAGTGACCTTTTGTAATAAACTATAGCAGAATGCACTATTTGAAATATATCTCCAACTCATAAGAGAGAACTGGCCTGCATCCCAATGTGCATACTATCCATGTTGAAATCTATGTGATAGTAGTAATTTTTAATAGTATTTAATGCAGATAGGGTGAATAGTATGCACACTGGGACGCAAGGCTGGTTTTGCATACAAGATGCTGGGCAAGTGTTTGTATATGGTGCCCTCTAGTGGGCAGTACTGGTTTTACGATATTTGTAAGTAAACAGTACCTGGTATGTGCGGATCATGTCTTGGCAGTTTTTGCGAATCTGTTCAGTCTCTTCCTTTGCTTGAGTCAGCTTGGCGGTTGTTTCTTTTAGTCTGTCTTTTGTTTCCTGTTATTAAAGAGATATATCAAAAAAGTGGCATTAGCAATACAGTGTTGTTATTAACTAAAACTATTAAAAATCATTTTTAGTAACTGTAACAAAACTCATATAAAATAAAATGTAAATAATTACAAAATATAAATTAGATGAAAATCTTACTAATAAAAATGATGTAGTTGAAGTACTAAAATAAAAAGCCATATACAACCACAAAAAATGACAAAAACAAAATTACTTAATATCAAATTAAAATGAAAGCTGAACCTATAAAATAAAACCTAACTCAAAATAAATACTATAAAAATTAAATAATAATAAATAATAATAAATACTATAAATAATATGCTATAATACACACCACCAGTCAAAAGTTTTTGAACAGTAAGATTTTTAATTTTTTGTTTAGAAGTCTCCTCTGTTCACCAAGCCTACATTTATTTTATCAAAAATACAGAAAAATTTGTAATATTGTAAAATATTTTTCCTATTTAAAATAACCACTTTTTATTTTAATGTATTTTAAAATTTAAATTATTCCTGTAATCAAAGCTAAATTTTCAGCATCATTACTCCAATCTTCAGTGTCACATAATCCTCCAGAAATAATTCTAATATGCTAATTCTACTTCTTCTTCTTCTTCTTCTTCTTATTATTATTATTATTATCATTATCATCATCAATTATAAATATTTAATACATTTTTTTAGGATTCTTTGATGAATAGAAAGATCCAAAGATCAGCATTTATCTGAAATAAAAAGCTTTTGTAACAATATATACTGGCAGAAGTGATAGAAGTGAATACTTTTATTTACCAAGGATGCTTTAAATTGATTAAAATTATGATAAAATTTATATATATATATATATATATATATATTTTTTTTTTTTTTTTTTGCCAAAACTAAAATGGACACAATAGGTAGAAAAAGCCAAATTAAATTTAAATCTAAAATGTAAGTCTTATAACTATCAGAAAATATTTTACACTAATCCCCTTCAACTGGAGTGACTTTACAATTACGCTGATTTTTTTTTTTTAATAATCTTATGTAAAAGTTGGAAAGGTTTTTGGAGAAATAGTTGTTATGCCCTTAACAAGCTGGATAAAATCCAGTGGAAATTAACTTTCTTCTTCGTCAACATTGGAGTTTGGCCTTTGGCTCATGGCTGCTATAATAATGTGCCCTAACATTACATAGTTAGTGTATTACTAAAGGCCAGTTCACAACATAACAAATGCTGTAAAGATAATTATGTTAAATATATAAGCATCTATACTAATGAATTCTAACATTCTTTATATTATAAGCGCTGTTTATATGTCACCTGCTGCTTTAAATTTCCTTATGTAAATAATAATTCCAAAAGTTATAGTCATAGTTATTGTTATAATTAATGCTTAGTGCCTTTAAGTCTTTATTCAGTGTTCTCTGGTTTACCTTGTGAGCATCCGTTTCGCTCTTCAGCTTGTTCTGTGCCCACTTTACTTTGATGACATGAGAATTTATTTCTTCCTTGACTTTCTCCAGTTCACGGGATAGTCTTGTCACTTCATTCTCCTACAGAAAAGTAAACATAGATTTTGAATCCTGAGAACCTATACACAATCAATGCATACTGTAGATTCACACACCATATCAAACATAAAGGGTAAACTGTATTTTTATGTATGACCTTGGCATCGTAGAGCTGTTGCAGACGTCCTTTCTCCTGGGCCAGTGTGTTTCCCCGCCGAGCCTGTTTGTCTACTTCTGCTGTGGCCTCCCGTAGCTTCTTCTCTAGCTGCTCCTTCTCCCTCCGCAGGTCCAGTGCTTCCTTTTCACCTCGAACGTACTTCATCACCATAGTCTCCTTCTCCTGCCGTGCCTCCTCACATTTCTTATTGGCCTGGGTAGAGAAAACACACGTAAGAACACAAACAAACATGGTTTATGGATCATGTGAGATCTAAACCTACAACCACCTGGTTAAAAGCCTGAATATACACCATTCTATAATACCTTGGGCATTTAACATATTTTATGCATCCAAAGGCAGTAAAAGAGCAAAGGAGAGGCCCCTTACACCTGACTGGATCATGTGAGATTTGAACCCATAACCATCCAGTTATCAGCCTGAATATAAACCATTCTATGATAACTTGGGGTTTTACCATATTTGATGGGACTTGACTGAGCAGTTCACATGAGAGATAAGGGATGATTGAACAAGTCCTGCCAAACTAGGATCATGTGAGATTTGAAACTTTAACCATCTGGTTAACCATCATTTAAAAGCAGTGAAAGAGCAAAAGAGAGACCCTCACACTTGACAGGATAATGTGAGATTTGAACCCATAACCATCCGGTTACCAGCCTGAATATACAACATTCTACGATAATTTGGGATTTTACCATATTTGATGCATCCAAATGCAGTGAAAGAGCAAAAGTAAGGCCCTCACACTTGACTGAGGAGTTCACATGAGAGTGAAGGACTGTTTGAACAAGTCCTGCCAAACTAGGATCATGTGAGATTTGAACCTATAACCATCCAGTTACCAGTCCGAATATACACCATTCTATGATAACCTGGGCTTTTACCATATTTGATGCATCCAAAGGCAGTGAAAGAGCAAAAAGAGAGGCCCTCAAATTTGACTGGCTCATGTTAGATTTGAACCCATAACCATCTGGTTACCAGCCTGAATATACACCATTCTATGATAACTTGGGCTTTTACCATATTTGATGGGACTTGACTGAGCAGTTTACATGAGAGAGAAGGGCTGTTTGAACAAGTCCTGCCAAACTAGGATCATGTGAGAATTGAAACTATAACCATCTGGTTACCAGCCAAAATATACACCATTCTATAATAACTTGGGCATTAAACATATTTTGTGTCCAAAGGCAGTGAAAGAGCAAAAGAGAGGCCTTCACACTTAACTAAGGAGTTAACACGAGAGTGAAAGGCTGTTTGAACAAGCTCTGCCAAACTAAGATCATGTGAGATTTGAACTTATAACCATCTGGTTAAAAGCCTGAATATAAAACATTCTATGATAACTCGGACTTTTACCATATTTGATGCGTTCAAAGACAGTGAAAGAGAGGCCCTCACACACTTGAATGAGGAGTTTACATGAGAGTGAAGGGCTGTTTGAACAAGTCCTGCCAAACCAAACACAACAGTCTTTTCACATTTTGCACACATTTTTGTTACTCCTCAATATGCAAGTGCTGGACTTAACATTGACTCAGAGTTGTGTGGAAGAAACAAAATGATAGGGACAAAAAAAAACAATGGGAACCCATCATAATAACCCTTTTTCACTTGTGCAAACAAGATATCACTGCAGGACTGACATGATTTCATTTTAAAGTCGCACATAGAGCACAGACTGATTGAGAAGTAATTTAGCCAGCGCTCTTTTGCAAGAAAGGCTTTGTTTGGAGAGTCTCCATGGCAGTGACCTCTCACCTGTTCAAGTCGATAGGCCATCTCTCTCTGCAACTGCTGAATGGCATTCTTAGCAGCCTGATCCTGGTGAACCAGTTTGTCTCTGGAGTCTTTTAGTTCCTTCATAAGTTCCTCCGCCCGGCTTTCAAACTGGTAAAACAAGAGAGGCGACCATTTAAAAGTCCATGACTGTGGTAACCATAAACATATTCATAATGACGACAAAAGAGGCATTAATGTTTACAAACCAAGCGAGTGCAGTATGACCTGCGTAATACAGCATATTTATTTAAATGTCAAGTTCTGGAGAGCTTATGGAAATTGATTTAAACTAAAATTTGAATTAGTGACAAAAGCTCCATTCAGGTTTCAAAAAATAAATAGTTCCCTTTCTGGAAACCCGGTGTAGGCACCAAGTGTTAGGTTTTCTTCACAGTGCTACTATTGAATGCAAGTAAACAGACAGGCAAGGTTTCATTCAGAGGAAGCGTTTGTCTGTGTGGCCTCAGATGTCTATGAGGAGAAACCATGACAACAAAACGCACATAATAGTTTCACGTCATTACTGCAACACTTAATTATGGCTTCTTGACCTGTTTTGCCCCCAGGCCACTCTGTTTGATCTGTGCTATTACTCACTGTGACAGGGGGCGTTTTCAGATTGAACTAAACTACGGTCTCTCTTAGCCTAGAGTCGCTCTCAAACAAACCCGCTCTTCTAGTATCAGATGAAAGCTCTTCAGCAAACAAGTGTTCTCTAATCAGTGCGCAAGAGACAGTCATGGATGGCCATCCACATACTGAAGAGGCATTTAAATAACAAATAATGCCAGTTAGATGAACATACCTAAAATTTGGATACACTCGAAATGAAATAGTAACGAGAGCATGGATATACACGACTGTTTACAGGTTTGGAGTCAAAAAGATTTCTATTTTAATGCTGTTTTTTCTTTTCTTTTCTTTTTTTTTAAACATTTATAATGTTCAGTAGTGCATATAGTCTTTGGACAATATATGAAAATGAAAGCAAACACACAAATACAAAACACAATCGAGGACACATACAAAAACAATTTATGACTGCCATTACTTTCTTAATGGTGGAAAGATGTTGTTTCTCTGTCTCCATCCTCTTCTTCAGCTCATCCCTCATGTTGTCTTTCTCAGAGCAGATGCCCAGAATCAGCTCCTGATGTTTCTTATTCTCATCAAGTAATCTGAAAAACAGTTACCAGCTGTCACTACCAATGTCAGCTCATTGCAATACACTGGAGCTGTTGTACTGTGTAATAACGCTGCTTCTGTGTCCATCTGTTATTTGCTTGTCAATGAGAAGAATGTGTAAAACTAGTGATCAAAATCACATCAAGCACAACAACTAATCACTTTCAATAGTGTATTAGGCACCAATATGTGCCATAATGTAGAAAAGACCATTTGATATTAGCAAAGGGAACAGGTGTCCGTGAGCATCACCCATCAGACAACATTAACAGCAGGCCAAGCACAGCAGAGCTGTGGACCAGTTCCAATACATAAGTCAGCCAGATGCCCTTGCAAAAATTAATAAAGCCAGAACAGGAGGGGGTTTTGGAGCAGACAGGCTACGGTTGATCACAGCGTAAAATAATCAATAGCACTATGGCAAAAGAAATCATATTTTACCAGAGTTGAGAGCTTGCAGTCTGAATTGAATGTAATAAGTTAAACAGGCAATGAAGCATGAAATAAAACAAAGCCAATGTCATTCTATTGGCTGCATGTAAAAACAAACATAAGCACAAACATCATAGTTTGACTGAAAAATCTTTGCTAGCTCTTTCAATGAACCAGTTAAAATTATTTATTGTTTTGAATCATCCTAAAAAAATCATTCACTGTTTCCAAAAGTGTGTGTATGCAAATTAACAATATAATTACTGGATACCCTACAAGTCAAAAGATTTTGAACAGTAAGATTTGTATTGTTTTTAAAGATATCTCTTCTGCTCACCAAGCCTGAACCAAAGTACAGCAAAACAGTAAAAATTTTTGCTATTTAAAATAACTGTTTTCTTTTTGAATATATTTTAAAATGCAATTTATTCCTGTGATTTCAAAGCTGAATTTTCAGCATCATTACTCCAGTTATTATTATTATTATGTTGCAAACAGCTGTTATTATTTAGCATTTATCTGAAGTATAAATCTTTTGTAACATTACAAATTTCTTTATTATCACTTTTGATCAATTTAAAGCATCCTTGCTAAATAAAAGTCTTAATTTCTAGAATTTCTGACTCCAAGCATTTGAATGGTATAGTGTATAATGTTACAAAAACTTATTTTAGATAAATGCTGATCTTTGGATCTTTCTATTCACTAACCGTAACCCTAACCCTACTACGAACCCTAACCAATAAATATTGATAATAATAATAATAATAATGATAATGATAATAATAATAATAATAAATGTTTCTTGAAAAGCAAATCCGCATATTAAAATGATTTCTGAAGGATCATGTGACACTGAAGGCTGGAGTAATGATGCTGAAAATTTAGCTTTGATCACAGGAATAAATTACATTTTAAAATCGATTTAAATAGAAAGCAGCTATTTTAAATAGTAAAAATATTTAACAATATTACTGCTTTTGCTGTATTTTGGATCATATAAATGCAGGCTTGGTGAGCAGTATGGAATTCTTTTAAAAACATAAAAAAATAAAAAGTGTAATTAATTTTTCATATAAAAATAAATAAATAGAATATTTAAATAGAATTGTTTTGTCCTCCACCCATTTTTGTAAAAAAATAAAATAATAATAACAATAATAATAAATATATATATATTGCCGCTGGCAATGAAAGATAGCGAAGTGTAATTCTCACACAGGTAGGAATGACTTTAAACTAAATTAAAACTAATGATTTACCATCTCCTGCTGCTATAAATCTAACAGCAATGGACTATAACCTCTCGTGAGCTGATTGAAGTGAGCTATTCATCAGCAGCCTACCTCTTGATGGCTTTCTCCTGTTGGGAGTACTTGTATTGTACACACTTCTCAAATAAATCCATGGACTTCTGGTCCTTCTGAAGCCCATTAGGAGGACTTCCCTTGCGGATGCCATCTGATTGACTGCTCAACAGCTCATCCTCCAGCTCATCCAGCAGAGACTCTTGAGACAGAGAGCGCTGGATCTCAGACATCAGTTTCCTGCTGCAGTCTGTGTCGTACGGGTTCACGTTGGAGTTGGATTGCGAGTTTTGGGGTACAGAAACAACATCAGGCAGTTCCTCACCCTGAGGAGCAGGTGTAGGAGTCAAAGGAGTTCTGTTAAGTTCTGTTTGCCCAGTGCATGTATCCAGTTGTGTGGATGAAATATCATCTGTCCCATTCAGAACAGATGGAGAAGATTCCTCAAGTTTATTCTGAGTCCCATCTTCTGGTTCTTCAAGGCCAGAAGATTTAGGTTCTCCATCGAGAACAGCGGGAAGTGATTCTACAGCACTGTCGTGGACAGCTGGTGGAGTCCTGGCATCATCAATGGAGGCTGTTCCGCTGTCACAGCTTGTGTTCCCATCACCCTGTGCCTGTTCTTCAAGTCCTTCATCTTGCTGGACCTCCATGTGCATGTCTGGTCTCTGGCCTTCTCTATCTGAAAGAGTACCATCCAGCTCAAGACTGTCCAGCTCAGTGTCTTCCTCCTGTTCTTTTGAAACAGGTTCACCCCCATTGCTGAGGACATCGGTTGATCCTTCTGGAACCATGCTGACCTCTGAACTTTGGGAGGGGTCAGAAGCAGGGGTCAGCTCGCTCTGACAATCCGACGGCTCCATGATCTCCTTCAGCTACTGGCACTGGAAAACACAAAACACAAAATTCATTCACATGAAAAAAAAAATCTAATAAATTATTTTAAAAATAATTCAATTACAATACAATTCAAAGTTTTTGAAAACCACTATTAATAGATTATTTAGATTAATTACTTAGATCATTTATTAATCTTAATGACAACATTCTAACTTTATTATGGACACTCAGTCAAAAAGATTTTTTGATTATTTTAAAGAATTTTCTTCTGCTCACCAAGCCTGCATTTATTTGATTCGAAGTGCAGCAAAAACGGTACAATTTTGAAATATCTTTACTATTTAAAATAACTGTGTACTATTTGAAAATATTTTAAAATGTAATTTATTCCTGTGATTTCAAACCTGAATTTTTAGCATCAATACTCCAGTCACATGATCCTTCAGAAATCATTCTAATATTCTGATTTGCTGCTCAAAAAACATTTATTATTATTATCATGTTGAAAACAGCTGAGTAGAATTTATTTTAGGTTTCTTTGATGAACAGAAGTTCAGAAGAACAGCACTTATCTCAAATGGAAATCGTTTGTAATATTATAAATGACTTTATCATCACATTTGATCATTTTAAAACATCCTTGCTGAATAAATGTATTAATTTCTATCATTTCTTTCCCCTCCAAAAAAAAATTATATACATACTAATTCCAAGCTTTTGAATGGTATAGTGTATAACGTTACAAAAGCTTTTTATTTCAGATAAATTAAGATCTTTGGATCTTTCTTTAAAAAAAAAAAATTACTCAACTGTTTTAAATATTGATAATAATAATAATAATTAAAGCTGCAAGCAGCATTCAGCGGGGTTCGAGTATTTAAGGCCTTTTTTGGCTTTTACGCTGTTAGGGTGCAGGCCAATATTAAATAATTGACATATCATATGAAGATGTAGTGTTTGAGTGAATATATGAGCATTTTTTTATTGTAGCAATTTCAGGCCATTTAATATAGAATTTTCATATTTTGGACACCTTTTTAACTGTTATAGTGCCACCTATGGTCCGATCTTCATGAAACTTTTATAATTCATATTATAATGATTTCTGTGACACTGAAGACTGATGTTTAGCTTTGATCACAGGAATAAAATACATATATAAAATACATTAAAATATATTAAAAATGTTTCAAAATTGTACAGTTTTTGCTGTACTTTGGATCAATCAAATGCAGGCTTGGTGAGCAGAAGAGACATTAAAAACATTAAAAATCTTTCTCAAAAACTTTTGATTGGTAGTGTATGTTATAAAAATGGGCTGAGGGCTGCAAAAAAAAATTAATTGTGTGAAACAATAATAATAAAATGTTATAACTTAATTGCTTTTTTTAAATTATGTTGTGTGTGTATTTGAAAGAATTTCCTATCGCCATTCCATTACCAATGGATCACCAACACGTGACTTTTATGATCAACAACAAGAAGCCACCATAAAACATATCTTATCATTGAATCACCAGGTCAAATAAAGCAAAACATTCATATGGCCATTTTAAATTATCAGATTTCCTTCTCTCCAGGAAATACAGTAAGTAACATAGTGTACAATGTTTGCGCAAACAGTCTTGTCACACCTGCTGTCAGGACACTGCCATTAATAGAACAAGCAGTAGTTTACTATAACTATCCAAGCCCACACATTTCCATGATTGTGTGGTGTGATACTCACTCGCAAAATAGGAACACGGCTCTCCTTCCACCTGGAGGCAGTTTTGTGATGCCAGTATTGTGAAACTAAGGTAGCCCTACCCTTCTCACACCCTATTTGCTTAATACGTCATTGTATTAGGATTCAGTGGATTCCCAGCTAAATGCCTACAGATGACACTAGAGCACACAAAAGGGAATGCTGTTTGGCATTGAGGGAAAAGACACAGATTTTGTGTGATTCACACTGCATGAGCGAAACTGGGGCAGAAGCCGATCCAGCAGGATAATCATGAAATTGTTACGAATAGTATCAGGATGAGTGTTACAATACAGACCTATTTTAAAAGCGTACTGCGAAAGTTAACCAGTGTGCAAGGATGAACCTTGACCTGAGCACCTTGAGCTCACATAAGGATCATTTTTTAATTCTAGCGTTGCAGGTCTTTTGCTGTTTGTCTTTAAGAAGAAGAAAAAAGAACTATTTTGGTAGAGTAGATTAAAATTTCATTTTCTCTCATTTTTACTTGTAATCCCTTTAAGCCTCTTTAAGTGCGGGAATGTTTTTACAGCTGGGAAACACAGAATATCCCTTTTTAATCTGTCAAAGTAGTGAATAAATAAAAAATATTTTTAATTATCTCTCAATGCTTTTCAAATGGTTAATGACGGAAAATACTGGTTACTGTAACCAGTGTAATATTACAAAATCTAGTACACAAACTCTGCCAACAGCTTTATCAGCTGAAAATACAGCTTCAACTTCTGTTTTCAGTGTGAAGAGACATAGAGTAGGTTGACAGCAAGATAGTTTCCTGTAAGTAATTATTATTTGTGATCCTGGACCACAAAACCAGTCTTAAGTAGCACAAGTAAATTTGTTGCAATAGCCAAATATGCATTGTATGGGTCAAAACTATGTATTTCTCTTTTATGCCACAAAATCATTAGGATATTAAGTAAAGATCATGTTCCATGAAGATATTTTGTAAATTTCCTACTGTAAATATATAAAAATGTAATATGCATTGCTAAGAACTTAATTTAAACAACTTTAAAGGCGATTTTCTCAATATTTTCATTTTTGTGCACCCTCAGATTCCAGATTTTCAAACAGTTGCATGCCGAACAAATATGTCCCATCGTTACAAACCATACATCAATGGAAAGCTTATTTATTCGGCTTTCAATCTCAATTTTGAAAAACTGACCCTTATGACTGGTTCTGTGTTCCAAGGACACATTTTAACATCCTAATAAAATGTATTCTTGCAAAGTACACACATACTGATTGAGAAACAAGACTTGTCTGTAGTAGGACAAGATGTGCGGGTGCCAATAACTAAAACTTTAAAGGTCACATGTTTCTCATAGGTATCTCCAATCTCCTAGCGGACATTCTCCACTGTCAGCTAGCACCAAACTGAAAGGTTTAATATTTCTCACCCACTCACACTGTGAAATACTTCGAAAAGCTGTTAAATGGATGATAAACCTTATCACACTTGTAGCAGATTGTTTTTTTTTTTACTCACATAATTCTTCATGAGTTAAGCAATTTCCTGGCAAGGTTGACTTCCTCCTTTTACCCCTTTCTGATCTGTATTTGATCTGTCTTTGTTTTTTGTTATCTTCAGTCTCACACATAATCTTAGTGTATTTCTTCTGTAATTCTCCAGGGGGAGGATGGACAGTGCTCAGCCCACCAAAAAAACAGCATTGCCACCTTTTCTCAGCCCAAACACGTTATTTAATCTATGAACAGCACTAAAATAAAAAATAATAGCCAATAAGAGCTGTAACGATTGCTATATTACCGGTATTTATTTTGAGGCGGTAAGTCCGATGACAGATACTGCTGTTCCCACACAGGTGCAGTTAGCTTTAGCATTTTGGCTAACCAGTCCAAGTATATTACATTTCACGTGTTTATGAGAAAATATCCACTCGAATTAAAACAAATGCGGTATTGATGGAACTAACTACAGAATGGTCAATTGCTGAAATGCTTAAAAATACATAAATACACACAAAAGTACCTGTGTGAGCTGTGTGGTGATCTAGTCCTTGATAACAATTTACACAAGCTGATCAGATGAGTTTTAACAGCCATAATCGATTCTAACAAGGTATTTAGCTTGTTATCATGATGTACAAGATTGTATTTAATGTTCCTATAGATTGTAAGTAACGTTATATAACACTAACAATAATAGTATATCACCCAGCTGCCACTGAGTTCACCCACTGACTTAGCGTTCAGGCTAATTAAATAAACCTTCGCTTTTTAGCTGAGATCAGGATATTTTAGTTTAAATATGTGGCTTACCGGTTATGTTAAATCCATTTAAAATGCCATACACCAGCTGCCGTGATAAACAGTGAGTGTCAAGTCCGTGTGAGTGATCTCCTCCCGAGGTGACACATCAACAATATGGCCCCTGTACGCATTGGTAGCAAAGAATTACTATCTACGAGACGGGCAGCAACCAGTTACACAACACGCAGGAGCAAATACCGCCGACAGGGGGAGGCAAATCGGCCCAAACTACTTGTACAAAAACTTCTTGTGTGTGTAAAACCATGTTTAAGTAGGTAAGATTTATTCGCCCTGAAGATAATTGGTAAGAAATGTACTGGCGAAAAAGTAAATATTTAAATGTTCTGAGATCATCTAACAAAACCAAACGGTATTACATCCACAACATCGTTATGTTGCCTCTTCTAGGTTTACTGTATTTCTGTTTTGTCGATGAATATTTATTTATACCATAGATACGTTGACTGTGTTTGTTTTAAAGCCATCAGTATTTGGAGAACAACACTGAGCTGTGTATGTGAAATGTCGTTCTATAAAAACACACCCAGTCAAAATTATTCAACTGCAGTAGGTACTTTACAAATACAAGATTTTGTGAAGATCCAGGACTTTATAAAAACTGCATTTATAACAGATTACTGGCATATTATATGTGATGTGACAATATATAATGTAGTATTTTTGAGTTCTAAGATTTTTTTAAATAAAACAGCTATGTCACAATTATTCAACCCCTATTCAACATAGCTGTTTTTAAGTGACTTGTTTGTATGGTGGGGAACAAAACTGTCTTAAAACACAATTAAATCTTTAGAAACTCTATTAGAAAACAGAATTAGGATGTGCTGAAGTTGAGAAGCAAATAGGACAAAGTCAATATAGCTCTCAAAAAAGCTATAGAGAAACTATAGAGAAGAAATAATTTTATTACTTTAGAAAGTCTAAGGCTATATGTGACCCTGGACCACAAAACCCGTCTTAAGTCGCTGGGGTATATTTGTAACAATAGCCAAAAATACATTGTATGGGTCAAAATTATTGATTTTTATTTAATGCCAAAAATCATTAGGAAATTAAGTAAATATCATGTTCCATGAAGATTTTTTGTAAAATTCCTACTATAAATATATTAAAATGTAATTTTTGATTAGTAATATGCATTGTTAACTTAATTTGGAGAACTTTAAAGGTGATTTTCTCAGTATTTAGATTTTTTGCACCCTCAGATTCCAGATTTTCAAATAGATGTATCTCGACCAAATATTGTCCTATCCTAACAAACCAAATATCAATAGAAAGCTTATTTATTGAGCTTTTATGTGACGTATACATCTCAGTTTTGTACAATTTAACCTTATGACTGGTTTTGTGGTCCAGGGTCACATATGAGTTCCTAGAGACACCGTTGGCAGCCTTATTTCTTAGCTTAAAATGTGCTTGAGGGTGTTAAAGTAAAAGCACAATGTCATAAAATGTTTGATCAGAACAACTGAGGAACAACCGGCAATGTACTGTCAAAGATTTCACGATGACCCAATTAAAAAGAAGGAAAAACATTTCAATGCAGTGTGTATAAGATAAAAACAAGACAAGCATGGCCTTCTTGTGGCATCTTGCCTAATTCCCTCTTGACCAAGAAGAAAAAAAAACACTGACTTGAACATGCTAAAATTCATTTGGATATACCTGTGGAGTTCTGGAATAATTTTTTTATGGAGTGATGTGACCAGACTGGAGCTTCTGGACATATGGATCAGCGGTGTGTCTGGTGAAAAAAAGGCAAAGCTTATAAGCAGAAGAACACTATCTCCATTATCAAACATGGAGGTGGGCCGGTCCTATTATGGGGGTGTTTTAATGCTAAATGAAGTGGAAATCATGACTGTATAAAAGACATCATGGATTTTTGAAGTATCAGGCCATTATGGCAAGAAATGTCAGCAAAAACTGAAGCTGATGATCAATGGACTTTCCTGTAGGACAATCATCCCAAAGTATGCTGTACATCCAGATCTTCTTATGCTTGGTTCAAGGATCAGTCATAGAATGTTCTTGAGTGGCCTATTCAGTTTCCAGATTTAATTCTCATTGAAAATATTTGGTTGAATTTGAATAAAGCAGTGCAAACCAAACTAAACATTATCAATGATCTGAAAGCTTTTTTGGGAGAGGAATGGGCCTAGATTGCAGTAGAGAGTTGACAGAAGCTTCTAAGCACTTCCAAGCAATGTTTATTTGTGGTTTTAAATAATAAAAGATTCTGCACCAAATTTGACTTTTGGGGGTTGAATAATTTTGAACATGAATGTTTAGAGGCGATATGATTTTTTTCAATTATTCATTTTAACTTTACATTCTCAGAATTACTCAAATGTGTATTAATAAACTTTGTCTAAAAGTATATTGATGCCTTTGTTTTTTATAAAATGTTCTCTGCAGCAAAATGTCTTGTATGTCAAGGGGGTTAAATAATTTTCATATAAATTTTGTATAAAATTGAAATTAGCCTTTTTATCAGATAAATTGGATATATATATATATAAATATATATATTGATAATCAAGCTAAATTGTAGCCCTAGACATTAATATGAATTATTATGAGTTGTGAACTAGCCAGTATATGGATGCAATCCTTAAAAATGTATTGATGTGCAGTAAACAAACATAAAGCACAACAGTCTTTCAGTCATCCTTTGGTGAAACCACGGCATCCTTCCACTTTTCAAACCAATTGTAGGGTTGGGTCCTATAGGTTTGCAGAGACAATGATTCTGAAGACAATCCCAGTGTCTCAGGCCATAGGCAGGCAAACACCTTAAATGGGCAGTCAGGAGGATACATTGCATTACAGGTACATAAAGGAGGAATATCTGGGACTTTACTCTAAATGCCCTGCCAGCTTTAACGCTGACTTTCAAAAGTAATTCAAGGGATTTTTGCTACAACAGTAATAACTGATCTTTACAAGAGTTATGAACACTCATAGTAGTCTACATTAAAAAATCAAAACCATATGACCAATCAAATTGTATTATTGATTGAAAATCACTACATAAATCTTGGCAGAACCGTATGTTTATTCTTCAAGAAGTTCAGTTTCTTCAAGTTGTTCATAACCTCAAGTTTTTGTTTGTCCTGTTTGGCATGTGTAATTATATCAAGACACATGTTAAAACAGAATTAATTGCATAATATGAGCAGATCTGTTGTTTTTGCCTTATTTGGTCAGCTACTGGACGTTTAACAAGCTAGAAAAAGGACAGCATTATTGAATGCTACTGGCTTATGGCATCAAAACAGCTCTGCACTTCAAATAGGAGAAACTTCAGTGAACTAAAGATATGATTCAGTGCAAGAATTATTCATTCATTTAAAAGATTCATTCAACACACAGCTTCATTCATTAATCACTAACATAGAGCAGTTCCTAATAGTGATTCTGGCCTTAACAGACAACACTATATGAACACTGCCTCTATAAAACTGTAAATGAGGATGATGATAATGGTAATAGAGAAGCATATAATACATTTAATATAGCTAATGCTGCTCTAATTGACTTATTGATGACATCAAGTGTTGTTTACATTCAAATGAATCTCAGCATTCTATGGCAGTACAGCAGCTTGAGTTGATATTTGAACATCAACAACTGTTCCTGAAGCCTTGAATCCTGATCAAGCTCTGCTACAAGCTCTTCACAACTTTACAAATTGGTGAGTTTCAGTAATTTGTTGAGTTTGTGAAGTTTTCCTTGATTTATTAGCATGAAGCTGCGTCGCTCAAGAAGAACCAGGGCTCTTTCCACACACCTGAGGGGATTCGTAGTGGAGGGCGCCTCTTCCATTCAAGGCCCATGTGAGCTTTCACAGCTGCCAGCTGTTGTCAGGTTGGACCACTCTCACAGCTGCATCTCTGTGAAAGCTCAAAGTCCCAGTGGTCTGGAAGAGCGCTACATAAAGAACGCTGCTGTCCTTCCCGACATCCGTCCAGCAGCATCAGTCTCTTCAGAAACACCTCTGTGTCAGCAGGAAGAGTCTGTCTTCATTCACGGCCACAGCGTCCAGGGCTACCAGGACATTTACCACTCTGTGGCTGAGCCCGTGATGAAGACACGCAGTGGTCGACGCCGTCCCTACAGCCTTGAGCTGGGACTGAACATCAAGCAGCGTCTGTGGGAGAAACTCAGCTGCCCCTCACTGGTGGAGACAGAGCAGCCTGATGGACGCATCCTGATCAGCGAAAGCTTCTCCACCAACAACAGAAGCGTCGCTCCTCGAATTGATGTGGACATCAGCAAAGAGCCCCTGCCTAGGGGGCCCAGAAGAAAGAAGCCCAGACACTGAGTCATCACAGTGTCACCTGAAGTAATGTAAATACTGTATATATTGTATATAGTTATAAGTTTATAGTTTATAGACTAAGTTTTATTTGTAGAGTAAGTTTTATTTCCAATTTTATAGTTTTCAACACATGTTCCTGCTGAGTGGTTGTCAGGATGTTTTAATTGGTTTCCTGTGCGTTCACATTGTTTTGTCAGGGCTTTCTGTGCGGTTGTTGTGTTTTACGGTTGCTGGCCTCCTCCAAGTGTTTTGCGTGCTACATGGTTGTTGGTTATGCGTTATGCGTGGTTGTTAGTTACGAGTGGTCGGTTAATTTGCGGTTGGTTTTAATAGTTCAGTTAGGGTAGGTTAGGGTCCCTCACATGGTTTGCAGCTTGACGTGCTGTGAGGGCTTGTGTGCATCAGTGATGCTGAGAGCTATACGCCACTGGTACTTCACAACTACTGGTAGGGTCTCCCATAGTGGACTGGTCTCAGCTGAGATGCCAGACGAAGACAAACCACCTGATCCTGGACAACCACAGATTTGCCTGATGTTTCTGGCAGAAGATCACATTCTTGTGTATACAGGTAAGTTTGATATTTTGATGAGATTTATAAAATACTTAAAAATATTTAAGATCATATACGTTGGAAAGACATACAGTATATAATATTTGTTCATTGAAGCTAGTAATTCATTTTGCTTTGAAATAAAAGATTATGAAATTAGCAATTTTGGTTTCAATTAGGCTAATAATTTGCTGATTAAAATATTTACTCACTATTAAGTGCATGATTTTTCAGAGTTAATCAGCATTAATCACAGATTGAAAGCCCTGAAATCTATATTTTCTTACATTTTTGTCAAAATACATTTCCTTTTCAAGGTAAGAAAACAAAATATGTAACAATTAACATTTTGCAAACAAAGCCTTACTAAAATATATAAATGTATATGTGCACTTTTAAATGTTATTTATACATTTGTTTTACCATGCCAGGCATTTTGAATCTACTTGAATCTTATACAAAAACTATTTTAATCATATATTTTAGTTATATAATTTGTAATCAATTAAATATACTACATATATTTTTTTAAAGGGGACAAATCTGACTTTTTCTGTGTTTAAGTGTTTATAATCTGTTCCCGGTGCATCCAACCATAAAACAAAAAACAAAAAAAACAAGCCACTCAAATTCCGCTCCTCTAGTGACACAGGAAGGGGATCTTATGCTGCATTCCAGACAACTTGAAATTCAGATTTGTATTTCCTCCTATGGAAACACAACGTCTAGAATGCTGCTTGAAGTTGGACATCCGACCTGTGAACTCAGGGCAGATCGATCAACCCCGACTTGAGCCTCGCATCATCTGACATCACTGCTTCAAACAAGCACAGTGTTGAGATACATTGTGCCATGCTTAAAAACTTTACAAATTAGATTTATAAAATTATATATTAATTTTTGCTTTTCATCAGCTGTTTTAAAAATGAACTGTGGCATTTTATGTTTTTTGCTGTGTTTGCCATAATTGACATAAAACACAAAATGCTCTCATTGTGTAATGGCAACATCATGAGGTCAATATGTTAACGTAATGTGTGATTGACTGGAATTTGCTGAGGTTTTAACTTGAATGTTCCCACTTCCGACCTCATCTGGAACACGCCATTATTATAATATTATAATATTACAATTTTAAGCAATGCTTTATGATTAGGAACAGTGCATTTCTGGTTGCATGCATGGCAAAACAAATAGAATAATATACAATAACAGAAAATGTTTATAGTAGATAAAGTGTCTCACACTGTTACAATTGTAAAAAAAAAAAGTGCTGCTTTAAAATTGTAGAACTGTAATTTTCACTGTGGATTAACTCATACTTGCAATCAAGTAATAGTTGACAAACAAATATATAGAGTACCCACTAACACTTATGTAATTTTATCTACATTTTTAAACTGTTAAACTAAATTCTCTCTTTTTTCATTTTACATCTTTACATGGTTAATGTACATGCAAACCAGATTGCCTCATATAAACAAATGAATGAGCCTTAATGACTCTTAGACCTTAAATTAGACATCTGTACAATATTACTATTTTTTTCATAAAAACTTCTTTGGGACACACTTATTGATGCAGGGACACAGTAAAAACTGTGAAAAAAAGATGGTGTCAATCCTTGGTGTATTCAGCAAAAAAATGACTCTTAGACCTTAAATTAGACATCTGTACAATATTACTATTTTTATTTTCTTTTTCATAAAAACTGGGTTTCATGCCCACATTATGATGGGCAGGGTTCAGCATGCAGAGGCTGGGATCCTATAAGCCACTAAATAGTGAGATTTACCTGCAGGTAATTTCAGTAACATTATTTATAGGCCTCTGAATACAGTGTCTATGTTCTACTGTGTTTATAAGTTGGTCATTGAAGGCCAGGATCTGATCCTTTTGGAAGAGACACGAGTCCTCAATCTTCCAACAGTCAGAAATACTGGAAAAGATTATGAGAGATTAAATATAATACATTGTAAGTACTTTATTTTCACTTGTACATTTCTTCTAGAAAAAAAAAACTCTTTTACTAATTTATTGTAGTTATACCATTGTTTGCCTTCTTCTGCTTACCTGTTCATCAGAGCATTGTAACTAACGTAGATCCTCTCCTCAGCATGTGTGTCCGTTTCACTACTGAGCAAAAAATAAATAAATAAAATGCCACATTTATTTTACCCACATTGCTAAATATATGTGATGATTTTAATTAGGAAAGGATAAAATGTTACTTAACAGCTGAGACATTATTCCACACAGTAGTTATTTTCTCTAAGGTAGAAGCACCCTGCTAATGGTATTTCCAGTAGTCAAATTAAGGATATAACCACATACAGTATTCAAGATTATTGGGGACCACTAATGATAATTATTTTACAAGTGTCAGCTACTAAAAACCTGTATTTGTCAACCACTAATGATTAATTATTAAAATCACCTGTTGTCCAACTCAGTAGAGACACACCCTGCATCCCAATGTTCATACTTTTACGCCTTTAAAGTAGGCTATGTACTCTTTGCCTCAACACACCTGCCTGGAATTTTCAAGTATACCTATTAAGACATTGATTAGGTTTGTTTGATTAAGGTTGAAGCTAAACTCTGTAGGACACCGGCCGTCCAGGACCGAGTGTGGTGACCCCTGCATTAGAGTGTGCACAGATCCTCACTTCAAAAATCAACCTGAAATACTCTTTTCACTATACTATGCTTTGTGACACACTTATTGTAATCTCACATACTATTTAGGATGGATTGTATGTACATTGGGACGCAGGGACACAGTTAAAACTCTTCACTGAGGGGAAAAAAAGATGGTGTCAATCCTAGGTGTATTCAGCAAAACAATGCACTAAAAGCTTTTTCACAACTGCTGTGATTATGGTAAAAATGACATTAAAATACAGAGAATTGTCTGTTGCTAAACTGTGATTGTACATTTGACCATTTAATTTAATTCAAACCACCCTAGAACTCTCCTTGTTTTGATCTCTCCAGTATGCTAAAACCTTGCCAAGTGTTTGCTTTCATTTTTAAAAATCATCCAAAACCTGTTCAGCAAGTTGGAAAAAAGTTAGAATTTTCCAAACAGCAAAACAGGCTGCTTGCTGATGAAATCAAAAATGAAAAGTGTTGATTCGGACCATAAATAGTCATCATCAAATAATAAAAATGTTTAAATGTAATTTAGAAAATTGTATTTTCAACATAGTTATAGTCATTATAGGCCTACTGTGGGGAGAAGTGCTCTCAAACACTTACAGTGATGCCATGTATTCACTACTGTCCTCTGGAGATTCATCCTGCATCTCATCCTTCTCATCTTTTTCCTCAATAACTGGAATCTGCCAGATAGCAATTTGAGTTTTATTTTAATTATATGGAAGATTAACAGCATTTATGTGCATACTATATGATGAAGAAACTGGGTGTAAAACCTTGCGTGTTACTGGTAATGGAGGTTCGCTGAGCTTGTGAGGATAGCAGTAGTTTCTGTCATTGTCTTCTGAAAAGTTCAGACGCAGAGCTTCAGATGCTGATCTAAATCTGTCATCCTATTGAAAAAGAAAAGAAAAATGCTTGTAAATAAACTGTAGACAAATAGAAATTAAGCCTAATGTATGAATTTCAAAACAAAAGACATTACATATAATTATTTGTAATGCTCTTATTATTTTATATTAGGAAATGGTGGCCACTTAGTTTAAAAAATGTTGGCCACTGCATAAGTGTAATTTTTCTTTTTGTTATTATTCAGTAAATTGTAATAATAAATAAATAAAGCTTTTGACTTTTGATTGTTAGTGGTAGTTTATGCATTTAAAGATTGAGCTCTCTTTATCTTTACATGCACATAAACTACCACTAACAATCAAATTATCATATTTTAATGTTTACCTGAAGGGTATTCGCTTTATGTTGCAATTTATTTTGTGAGTTCTGGGTCTTCTGTACGTTGACTAAGGCACTGCACCAACCCTCCACATCATCACTGAAAACACCATGAAAACCTTTAACACTACTGTTTTGGAAAAGCTTAATCAGTTGTTAAAATAAAACATAATTACAAGTATAAATTAAAAGATCACCATGCTGGCTTTCTTGAAAGTATTCTGTGATGCCAATAAGCGAAAAAGTCAAAATGGCAAACCTGTTTTCTCCAATGAGAAAATAGTCTCTAGAGTGTTTTAGTGTGTCTTCTTCCACCTTCATGAACAGCACAGAGGATGGAGAACACTTGAATTTTTTCTTGACCCAGTCCCACTTCTGATGTGTCTCAGGGCTCGTGAACAGCAGGCTGATCCTTTAAAACAGGAAGACGTTCTCAATATAGTTTGAAAATATTTCTGTATTTATTTATGACTTTAACAGTCTTTTCCTTACTTAGAAATGTCTATCACTCGCAAAGGCTTGTCTATCGATTCGTGTTTTGCATGATATGTCAGCTGGTAAGTGTCTCTCGTCTTGGAGAGCACAAAGAAACGACGCTTCCATGATTTCTGTGACAGATAAAACTCCTAAGTTTTACGAACAGAGGAACTGTCTTTGACAGACTGCAGATATTTCAGTTTCAGGTTGAATTGTAAAATGAGACATACAGTGTTCTTGGGCAGGGCTGGTCGAGTGGGGGACTTGATCAGGTAACCAGTGTACAATTCCTCCACTGGTTCACTGTAAAATTTTACAGTTTCTTCTGCAGAAACAATTAAAACAACATTAAACACATAGATGCTGCTCAGTTTAATTTAGAGTTTTTAGATTGTTTAGATTGAAAAGTTTTTAAATTGTCCTCCTTGATTATCCCATTTTTCTAAAGAGATCTTTAGACTTACTTTGTTTCTTTTTGTTGGGCATCCTGATGTTGTTTGCTTTAGTTCTAAAATAGATGTGCAATGTTTTGAGTTAATACTGTAAGCTACTGACATGTATCTGATAAAGAGAAGTAAACAACAGTGATTAATAATTTTGTAAAAGAAAAAAAAACATCTTAATCAGAATTATCATATCAGTAGCCATATTGTATAATATTATTGCCTTACCTTGTGTTACTGTACAAAGGTATTTAGTTCTCACAACGTGTATGTTACGATGGCAGTTTAGGAGGAAGCTAGAGGTCCCTTTGTTTCTTCCAGAGTGTTATGCAAAAGGTGGTGTTTCTGGTTATATGTGAAATCAGGTTTAGAGTTCCTCCCCTTTGACTGTGTCTGTCATTTCTTTTTGGAAAACTACCAGAACCAGACAAATGTGTTCATGGCATTGTGGAAAACATTTTTAACTTTTTGATTGGACTAGCTATATATGATTTAATAGTAATAAATTATATTATAGAATTTTAGTGTGATAAAATTATTAGTGTATTAAAAGGATGTAAAAGGGAATGTGTTTCTTCTGACTTGGCACTGATTTTTTTTTCACCCTTGTACAGAATGCAAATATTCAATTATTTAAATAAATTGTATACAAATAAACAAAATTTGAGACAAGTCCTATATGAGTTGCAGGGATTCTGTGATCCCTATATTTCGGTCCATAAGCAGGTAAACACGCTGGATGAAGAGTGGGTCCATCACAGGATACATGGCATTACAGAGAGGAAACCAAGTTTCTTTCTTTCCATGCTCTGTTTTAGCTATGTTTCTTTGGCTTAATTTTTCAGATTAATTCTAGTTATGTTTGGTAAAACGATAATGGTTGATTGTTAAAACAGTTATAACAAAGTTACTTTTTGAAAGTTTTTGTGAAACACTCATAATTGTCTTCATTCTCTTTGTTCTCACTTTGACGTCTATCAAATTCTCCCAAGAGATCCTCCTCATTCTCTTCTTTCTTCAGATGCCCACAGGAAGTGACCAACACAAGCTAAAACAAATTGAAAACAACACAAACTATCTATGTATGCTTTTATCGCCAACAATATACTTGCACGCCTTAAAATAAATACATAAAGATTTTATGAGTGACAAATCCAAACCAAGTGAGCAGTCAAATGGCATTGATTGAAAAATCGCTAGTAAATCATGCCAGAACCTACAATGTGTGTCCTTACTTTCTTTTTTTCAGCCTCTTTATTCAAGTTGTTCACAACCTCAAGTTTATTTCCATCCTTTGTGTCTAATTACAAAATCAAGACAGATTAAAAACAGAAATGATAAAAAAATATGATCTGTTGTTTTTGCTTTATTTGGTCAGCTACTTGGCATTTAATAAGCTAAAAAACAAATGTTACCCTGGACCACAAAGCTTTCTTTTGATATATGGTTTGTTAGGTTAGGTCAATATTTGAGGGTGCAAAAAAATCTAAATACTGAGAAAATCACCTTTAAAATTCTCCAAATTAAGTTCTTAACAATGCATATTACTGTCCGAATTCACTCACTCGTTTTTATTCACTCCTTCAAGTGAACTGTACGAGTGGACTAATGTAGGGAATAGTGAATGAGGGTATATGGGGCGATTTCGGACACAGCCCTAGTTTACTAGTATTTGGCCACTGCCTTCACACACTTCCGGTCGTATATGTTAATTGCCATAGGGAAAGACAATTTTTTTAAGAAGTTAAACCAAACCAAACCAACCAGCAACTTGGAGAATCACAACATTGTACATTTTGATTTCGATTCTAATCAACTATTCGATTTTTAAAATCCTGGATTTTGCCCGCCTCGACTAACCTGCAAAAAACCGGAAGTTTCACATTTCCGGACGAGAGTCCTTGAAACGCATTATTAGACTGTTTTCCAAGGCTGCATTATATATTTAACCCATTTAAAAATAATTATAATTATAATCATAATTGTGAATTCACCGACGCTACGATTCAGTCAAATAAACATATGCCTTGGAGGTTTAATTCATGTGTGTGTCCATTATGTAAGTTACATACAATCCGTTCACAGTATGCTGTTCTACAGGAACTGTCATCATTTACATGTGTGCAGCATGTATTTATTTATTTTTTATTATTATTAGCGTGCGCCATTTGATCTGATTTGTAAGGTAAATCATTTATAAATCTATGCAAACTCAGGAAAAGTGTTAATCGCGATTTCAAAATAAAAGTTTAAACCATCACTCTGAATTTACACGTTTTGATGTTCACATATTCATTAAATTACCTGGGCTATTGCATTTCTGTGGTAAAGATATAAACGTTTAATCAATATTAAACAAGAATTAGATCGCCAATGTATAAAAACATTCGTCAGGGCGTTGGAGCCCTCTGTAGGCCTTTGTTGTAACGCATAATGTACATTAGCTCTATTGTTTATAATATATATTTTAGGTTTTTTGCAATAAACCCCTCTCCAGCTTTTGCTTTTTTATTTTAACTAATTATTATTGCATAAATGCTTTTTCATATGTATTTTAAGTCATTTTTAAGACTATTGTTCACTTATATCGACATTTACCAATAAAATATAATAAATAAAAACATCTGCAATTAATTTATGTTATTAAAATAAAATGTTCTTAAGTAAAATTGTTGATTTTTTTGTGGGAAATTAGTCGTTAAGATTAATTGAAAAATTAGTCGACAGAGTAATCAATTTAAAAATAGTAGTTAGTGGCAGTCCAATTTTGATTTGCAGCAACAACAAAAAAAAAAGTACTCGGACAAATCTGACAAAAAGGAAAATGACTGTGTACAGCTTCAATGATGGAAGGAACTACAATGCCATGATCCCATCACAATATTCAATATTCAATTCAATTCAAGTTTATTTGTATAGCGCTTTGTATAGCGCTTTTACAACACAATACAATACAAATCGTTGCAAAGCAGCTGTACAAAAAGAAAATGTAGGCTAATACAATATATTTAGTAGCTTATTAGTGGTGACTACTGTATGTTAAGTCGATGGACATATGGTATAAATATTAAAAAGATATTCTGTAGTAGGCAACTGTCCAGGACTGATTTGTGCTTCTTATTGGTTACTTTGGATAAAATCCTCTCCTAAATGAATTCACGTAAAAGAATAATTATGAATTATTTTGGGTCGTTAAAATTATGTAAAATTATGTATACATACATTTAAATGTGTATTGATTTTCAAACAAACAAACACAGAACAGTAAACAAACATAAAACACTTATCCTATGTGAGTTGCAGGGATGATCCCAGTGTTTCGGCCCATAAGCAGGCAAACACCTCGGGCAACGAGCCAGTCCATCACAGGATACATTACATTACAGAGAAGGATGCAAGAAAAGCCATCAAAGCAGTTGTTCACTTCAGAATAAAAAAACTTCAGTGAACTAAAGATATGATTCAGTGCAAGAATGATTGGTTTACTTAAAAGATTAATTCATTAACCACTAAAAGCAGTTCCAAATAGTGGTTCTGGCCTCAACTGACCGCTATATACTCACACACATAAGGAATACATATATAAAACTGTAATTGTGGATAATAATAGCAATAGAGAGGCATATAGTTCATGTAACATAGAGCTAATGCTGCTCTGATTGACTTATTGATGACATCAAGTGTTGTTTACATTCAAATGAATCTCAGCATTCTATGGCAGTACAGCAGCTTGAGTTGATATTTGAACATCAACAACTGTTCCTGAAGCCTTGAATCCTGATCAAGCTCTGCTACAAGCTCTTCACAACTTTACAAATTGGTGAGTTTCAGTAATTTGTTGAGTTTGTGAAGTTTCTCTTGATTTATTAGCATGAAGCTGCGTCGCTCAAGAAGAACAAGGGCTCTTCCCGCACACCTGAGGGGATTCATAGTTGAGGGCGCCTCTTCCATTCAAGGCCCATGTGAGCTTTCACAGCTGCCAGCTGTTGTCAGGTTGGACCACTCTCACAGCTGCATCTCTGTGAAAGCTCAAAGTCCCAGTGGTCTGGAAGAGCGCTACATAAAGAACGCTGCTGTCCTTCCCGACATCCGTCCAGCAGCATCAGTCTCTTCAGAAACACCTCTGTGTCAGCAGGAAGAGTCTGTCTTCATTCACGGCCACAGCGTCCAGGGCTACCAGGACATTTACCACTCTGTGGCTGAGCCCGTGATGAAGACACGCAGTGGTCGACGCCGTCCCTACAGCCTTGAGCTGGGACTGAACATCAAGCAGCGTCTGTGGGAGAAACTCAGCTGCCCCTCACTGGTGGAGACAGAGCAGCCTGATGGACGCATCCTGATCAGCGAAAGCTTCTCCACCAACAACAGAAGCGTCGCTCCTCGAATAGATGTAGACATCAGCAAAGAGCCCCTGCCTAGGGGGCCCAGAAGAAAGAAGCCCAGACACTGAGTCATCACAGTGTCACCTGGAGCTTGAAGTATGTAAATATTGTATATAGTTATAGAGTAAATTTATAGATTATGGAGTAAGTTTTATTTCCAATTTTAAAGTTTTCGACACATTTTCTGATTGGATTTCAGTGCTTTGCTACATGGTTGTCGGGATGTTTTGAGTGGTTTTCTGTCCGTTCACATGATTTTGACAAGGTTTTCTGTGTGGTTGTCGGGTTTTTTCACGGTTGCTGGCTTGAGTGTTTTGCGTGCTCCATGGTGTTGGTTATGCGTTATGCGTGGTTGGTTGATTTGTGGTCGGTTTTAACGGTTCGGTTAGGGTAGGTTAGGGTCCCTCACATGGTTTGCAGCTTGACGTGCTGTGAGGGCTTGTGTGCATCAGTGATGCTGAGAGCTACGCCACTGGTACTTCACAACTACTGGTAGGGTCTCCCATAGTGGACTGGTCTCAGCTGAGATGTCAGACGAAGACAAACCACTTGATCCTGGACAAAAGCAGAAGATCACAGTCTTGTGTATACAGGTAAGTTAGACATAAAGTCTATATATATACACTGTAAATATACGTTATATGCATTCTTTATATAGAGAGTGATGAATATAAAATATGTACATTTTTGGCTAATTAAAATTTTCATAAAATATTTAAATTAATAAGATCATTATAATATAATAATAGACATACAGTGCATTACATTTTTGTCAATCGAAACTAGTAATTCAATGCTGTGAAACTGAAGATCAGTCATTTTGATTGT